>NC_034015.1:9933368-9936575 GCF_000346465.2 Prunus persica
AATTGTCAATTATGTTAGAATGTCATTAGGTTGAGTTGATCGAGTTCTTGGTTTGCTTCAGAGGCGATTGTGACATGTTTGTGTTAAAGTACATTGAGCTTATCAACGCTCAGCTTTCGTTAGCTACTTGCACCTCGCACAACATGCCTTTTTTTCCGGTTGAAATTGGCTGCGGAGATAACAAGGGGAGATGCTTACTTCCCATGATATTGGTTGAAGATGACAAATGGTACATGAGAAGGTTTTGGGAATGTCCATTCTCAAACTAATGTAAATACACAATAGAGACGTACGGGTCCTTTTCGAATTCTACCGCTAACTCCTTCATGACATTTACATGTTTGTTAACCAAACTGCATTGAATTGGAATTTTAAGACTGCATATGTTAATTGGGATTTGAAGATGGCTTTTTAAGTGTATTACACCATTGCAAAGTGATATGTCATTGTTGATGCAAGCCACCATTATTCGCAATGAGTTGCATCATAATAGGTGTGTAAACATGCGAAAGGTTTTCGGCAGCTCAGTAGCATAAAAGTAGAAACAATTACAATATACACAAAATGAACAACAATTCCCTTGCGTTTGGACAAGCAATACAGACACAACAGACGAACAATATACACAAAATGGGCCTGCCATATACAGACATACACACAGTAGACATGCAATATACACACAATAGACATGCAATATATACACAATACACATGCAATATACACACAATAATCCCTTAACACACACAATAGACATGCCCTTGCCCACAATAATGATGCAATATACTTCAGTCCCCAAGTACACCAACCATAAGGAAGTTGTATTGAATAGGATATTAAACTTAACAGTTGTTCTTCCTACTAAAAGAAAGAATAACGTCTGTTTCCCCCCTTCATTCTTACTTCAGTGATACTTGTGGCCCCAATAAATATCCAATATTGGGACAAGGATATTCCATATACATGCAGCAAACTGTCAATAAACCTTCAATAAACATTCAATA
This sequence comes from Prunus persica, assembly GCF_000346465.2. Taxonomy (NCBI): domain Eukaryota; kingdom Viridiplantae; phylum Streptophyta; class Magnoliopsida; order Rosales; family Rosaceae; genus Prunus; species Prunus persica. The sequence goes on from NC_034015.1 coordinate 9,934,370, forward strand.
TCGGTTCTATAACATGCGAAATACATGCAGTTAACAAATATTACAAAATGGGTTTTGGGTCTCATTGGTGGTGCGTGCAACATGTCTTGTGCGGGAGAACTTTCACAATCTTTGAAACCGTGCAGTTAAATGATCCTTAAAAGAACAAATAAAATGACAATTGATACAACTAATAAAACTAATACCAAGTCCTTAATGGACTTCAGCATGTTCAGCACTCTAGCATCATACGTGTCATCTTGATGTTCTGCTTCAGCGGAGGTTACATCAACCCATTCGAATCCATTGCAACTGGTGGCTCCCTAATTGCAGGCATCATATATGGAATATAATTCTGTCAGAGTTAGACATGGGTTTATTTTGACCCACATACATAGTATTGAAATTAAAACTTACATAGGAGGTTAGACACTTCCAGAATGGCTTCCCTCGATTTTTGTCAGATTTTGAAACCCGAAGCACCATTGTAGCTCCACAATACTGACACCTCTTTGTTTGAGCGGGAGATGAAGACGAAGACATGTTGAATCTTCTCAGTTGTACCTCTTCTCACTCAGATCTTCTCACTGAAACCTCTTCGGACTCATACCTTCTCACTCATAGTTCTCATTCATACCCCTTCACTCAGAACCCTAAACTTGTCACTCAGCTATCTCTCATCTCTGCCGAAATCGAGTTATATTTCTTTTTTTTGGGATCATTTGGTGGGTTGGTCACGATCTCGACACCTGTACCGTCGGCATTGCGACATCTTTTAGCCCGAAAAGCAATATTTGGTACTTCACTACCAAATATATTTTTTGAAAAATGAGGGGACACTGCTTCAAAATTATTATTTTATATATATTTCATTAAGGCAACTAGTTGGATAAGAATCCGTCATTATTGGTTCCATTTGAATAACATTACTAGGGGTAGTTGGGTGTGGGAAAATGAAAAAGTATATGATGGGACCTTCTGTCACTACTCAGTAATCCATCACATTTGTATCAATGAATTTGATAGTGGGATAATCCCACAAATGGCTATGCAAATAGCCATTTAATGAACTTTTTGACTGTCTGACTCTGTATGCACCGTTATGACGTTTTCCCTTCTTTTGTCTTCAGTTTTAATTCACTTGGGTTCAGTTTCTTTAAAAATGGTCAACTTGGAAAAACCCCAACTGGAAACACCTTTTCAAAACACTATAAACAGAGGCTAAAACAAAACGTGTACCCCAAATATTCTCATTTATCCCCTCTGCCACTCCTCAAATCGTTCCATTCCAAAAACTTTTCAATGAATTCGAAACACTTCACTACAGTTGGAGGAAAGAGAAGGAAGCATCTCCATTTCGATATGCCCGAAGCCTTCATCCCGGAGTCCGTTTGGTTTCAAGTGATGTTATACGTGGCAACCGAATCATCGGAAGATCTCTTCCGTATGGCATCTGTGTGCCCATTGTTCCAACCTTTGGCAAACAGTCCACAAGTGTGGAACACCATTTCAATGGAAAAGTACCCACACCATCCTAGCTGGTACCGTGCTAGACCTGCGGTCCAGCATTTCTTGCAACAATGCAGGGCTTGCGATAACCCTGAGTCGATATTTAGAGAAGCATTCGATATTTTTTTCAGGGCCGGTAAGGTGGAAGCGTTGTATGGGATGCGCATTGCAGCCACGGCAGGCCATATGGAAGCGGCATATGTAGTTGGACTACTTGGTATGTCCGGAATTGGTCAGTCAAAAGAGGATGCATTACAATTCTTGTGTTCTTTGAATCAACGTAACAACATTGATATGAAAGGAACCAGGGATGCTTTGACACGAAGATTAACCGGACCAAGAGTTGCAAGACATATCGTAGATATGTTTGACTATGGGAAGATTAAGTTCAATCGCTGCAGCGCTTGTAACAACAATGAATGGTATTTTGTTATTCAAGGCTGGCCTAGTGAAGACAAGATAAATCCTGCCTTCTGGACTTGTTGCAATCGATGCAAATGGCACCGTGAGAGTATTTTTTGGTTCAAACTGATGCGTGAGTATGTGGTGCAAGGGAATCACGTATTTTTGCATTAGTTTTAGTACGAATTTACGGTTTTGATGCATTGTGGACTTGCTTCTCTTCACTTCTAGGTTGGCTGGCTACGTTGTACAAATGTTGTTTAAATGTTGTTTAAATGTTGGTATTTTGTCATAAACTGTTTTATATATAAATGTA
>NC_034015.1:9937866-9938739 GCF_000346465.2 Prunus persica
AGTAGGAAAATCCTAAAAATGCCCAAAATACTCCGCCTCCCTTGTGACGTCATAAACCTAGAGACCTTATAATCATTCGTCTCGCAATGAAATAATCCAAATTGTTTTACATAACTCACTTTCCTCTTAACCTAAGTATTGATGTTTGTTAACTTAAACTTCAATAACCTACTTCAACAAGCATCTCCCGTTAATGTTGAGAATAATTGTCTAAAATGCGTAACCAATGAATCGGAGAATTCAGCAAGGGAGATGGAGTGTCAATGAGTTCGTAGCAATTTTTGAAAATAATTTTGAATTTTTGTGTATTTAGTTGTGAATTTTTCAAGAAAAAAGGTAATAAAATAATAATTTAGGGTAAAATGGGAGGATGTGGCCATGTTGACTGACGTACACTTGTGCAAGTAGTCAAAAGTGACGGGCTGAGATCGCGCCAGGTGTCCTCTTGCTATTATTTTGGCTTTTTTAGTGCAACTGGTATTGTGGAAAATAGGTAAAAAATTCTACGAAAATCCAAAAAATGCCCGAAAAATGAGAAAATCAAAATTATTTGTACATAACTCACTTTCCTCTTAACCCTAATTCACGTTAACACGTATATTTCGGATAATATTCGATATATAATTTGTAATAATACAATATTTAGTTTGACTATATACAATAATATGTTTTGTTATAATAATGTACATCCATAATAATTGCACATGCTTTGAAGCCATCATTGCAACTAGGCCTAGGGCTTTCAAGACGTCAGTTCATATTCAATAAGTTGTCCACATGCAACTGCACCTAGAGTTTTCAACACGTCAGAGGTATTCAATAAGTTGTCCACATGCAACTGCACCTCGAGGAAACTTAACACGTCAGAGGTAT
>NC_034015.1:9939061-9939878 GCF_000346465.2 Prunus persica
TCACAAAAAGCTTTTCCATAAACTTGTCCTAACATATAATAAAAAAGGCAACATTGCATATGATGCAACCATGTCCAAATCTGATACGTGATCAAAAACAAATGGACATGGCAGCAACATATGACTGAAGTAGATGGGCTCTTTGCATCTTGTGTTTTCGTAATTAAAGACATCAAAATATTAAGGTTTAAATCTTCCATAGTAGTTAGCATCAAAATAGCTTTGAAGCAGAGTGTAAAGAAAATTCCAATTCCACTGATTTGCCTCTGCTCAAACACGAGAACCAAAATGGTTACTTCCCTTGCTGAGTATATTTGGTGACGTCGGAAACGGTAATAGATGATCAATCAAACCCAGGTACGACGAGTTTTGCATAGGATCGGAAGTAGTCGAATCCAGCTTGCATCACACGCTTCTTTGACTCCACTGCATTAGATGAGTTCTTGTATTTTTGAACAGCTACACTCCGAAGTCGTTTGTGTCTACGCTTCATGCGCTGCAACTTCACCCTATCCAGATTGGCCTGCCTTTTGTCATCTTCAATTTGGCCTTCAACAAATTCCAAACGTGCCCTTGCCCTTTGGATTTCATCACCAAGTTGAAGATGCCTCTCCTTCCAAAAAGCAACAACTCTTTCAGACTCAAAACTTCCAACAAAATGGTCATTCTGTCTAGGAATGTGACATTGCTTGTCTGGTGACTCACTTGCGTGTCGAAGGCGGTCTTTGTTTGGAGGGGTGTTTATTATGCTCACATCAAACTTGGTTAGTAAATCCATTCTTTGGGGGGAATGAGTTTGTTTGCTTGAGAGAGTATC
>NC_034015.1:9940391-10003396 GCF_000346465.2 Prunus persica
CCTTTTTCAACATCATTTGGGAGTGAGGGGGACTCCGATGATCCATTAGAGGCAATACATGCAGTCAGTGGCAAGCTGGATTATAATTCCAGACTGATCAATTCATGGCACGAGAAATGTGTTGAAGACGAGGCAATTTTGGCTGATCTTAACATTAGGGTGAACAAAGCGTTATCCCAAAAGAACAAGTACTTGAAGCTGAGTCATAGCAGGAAGCTGAAAGCTGAGGAGTTGGATACAGTAATGAATGATGAAATGAAAGGTTGTTTGATGAACCATATGCGATGCGAAGAGCACCATACTGAACTGGAGTTGGCATTCAACGAAGGATTCGACAAATTCCGAGCATTTGCGGCAACTACTCATACAAGTTATGATTGGAACTATGTGTCCCTTGATGCTGTGAGAGAGATACTAGACGATGGGGGTGACATGAATGAGCATAAGCACGTCAAAGCTGCTCGGAAGAAGCCGACCGATACGACTAAGTGATTGCGGCTACCGCTGTTCAGTTGGTTGAGGGTGACCATGGTATTGCACATATACTCCCTTAATGTCATTATCTAACTTAAAATAACACAAATATCAATTTCATTTGCTTCATATATAATTATTGGGACTATGTATTGCAAGTCATCATGTGTTATAATGTCTAACATTATATTTTACAAATATGGAAATATTATTCAATAAGCAGTCAATATCACAGAAAGCTGGGAATCAGTAAATGCTCCTTATCATGTCCATTTACATTAAAGAGCTAGCGTACTAATGTGTTAAAAAAAAACTGACACGTGAGTCATAAGTAACATAACATGTGATATACATTGTTTACTGAATGGTTTATGGTTTATTTATATATAATAAAATTCCAAATATTGCTAAAGATTTATTTCCTGTATATCACTAGGGATATGAGTGGCCATAAGCATGTGAGACCTGCTAAGAAGAAGCTGACGAGTACGACCCAGTGATTGTGGCTACCGTTGTTCAGTTGGTTGGGGAGATCGTGGTATTGCTATGAGGAAGCACATAATATGTTTTGCAATCAAATGTTCTTTTCTGTGTGGAATTATGAGTATTTATGTAAGTTAGTGTACCCTTTAATATTTTTCACCGAAGTATCGAAATGTAATTAGTTGCAATGTTATGTTTCTTTTTTACCCGCTGCTTTCTATTTGCTCTGTTCCAACAAAGTGCTTCAAGTATCCTTCACTTACAAAAGTGTACAAAATCGTGCCCCTAATAACCAGTCGGAAAAAGTGGCTACTGCTGGAAATGATTACTGGTAATGGAAACAACAGCTGGCTGCTGTAATTGCTGCATTACCCTGAGGATTTGAAAAATGAATCTCTGTTAAAACAAAATTCACCCTAAACTGCCCATTTTACATGGTAAAAGTCATTGCTTCTTCACATAACTACAAATTTCATACTTGATCAAATGTCTATGAAAATTTATAAATAGGGAGAAGACGTAAAATTAACATGTTTCCAAATTTCATGGAAGAATGAAACCAAGCAAATTTTCATTTCAATTACCAGTGGACATAGTAAGAGCTCATCGGTGGACATGAACAAAAACACAATAATATTCAACAACTGAATCTATAAAACTTCACCTGATCATTAATCTTCATAACAACCACATTTCGTCTAATACAAATATAAATCATTCAGTTGGTCCGTGCATCCTGTCAAAATCGTCGAATAATGGGTCACTACGATGTATTGGAGTTGATTCGTCATTGTTCGACGGTGATGTCCTGCATAAACATCAAACACAAGCACATAAAAATTTTACCTTTTCATATTTTAGATGTTATTACAAATAGTGTTAGCATCTTACGGTGTGTTCAAGGCTGGGCATTGTCTTCTATCATGACCAATGTGTCCACACTCCCGACAGTGTCTAATCCCTCGCTTCATTGCCTTTTCCTTTGCTCCCGTTACTCCTTTCGACCTTCCTTTGCACCTCACTCTCTTAGGGTCTTTCATATATTGTGTTTGAGAGCTGGGCCCTCCAACTTCGTTATTACTTGGTCCATCCTTCAGCAACTTCAACTTCACCTGCAAACTTTTTAGAGTCTCTGACAGTAGCTCACATCCTTCTTCACTCATTAATGCATCCTCAACCACATCTGAAGCAAGTCGAGACATTGTACTCCTCTTTATTAGAAGGCCAGGATCTGCACAGTCTTTAATTTCGTTGCCATTTGCATCTGACACCATTCCAGATTTCGCAGTTTTCTTCCACCTCTTCAAAATATATTTATCGGGCATATATTCAATCTGGTCCCTTCCGAACAATGCTAGGATGTGCTTGCAAATAATTCCAACAAATTCAAATCTTTTGCAGCTACACGATGCGTGGTCAGAATCTTTGACATATACGACTTCTGCCACTCTTGTTTCCCAATTTTTCCTTTCGCTCACGTTGAACACAACTTTACAAGCATCCTCTGTTTTGAGCTCTAGGAAACATGTTGTACTTTGTATTAGTTCTTGCTCAAACTTTTGAAACATTGTCCTTGTGTACAAGGTAGCCATTTGTTTGTTCATTGGCATCGGTAGAAGACATTGAGCCACTTCAAATGCATCTACGTGATCAGCAACTAACTCTTTTTCACGTTGATGAGAAAGTGCCCTCTCAAATCGTATTATGAAATCCATCAACGAATTTCTCCTTGATATGTATTGCTTGAAAAAACCATGAGAACCTTCCGCTCTTTGGCTGCTTGACATTCCAGCGGCAAAAAATTGTCGTGCGTAGGCTGGAACCCAAGATTCCCTTAAATCAAACATTGAACTTAGCCATGGATGGTCAGTCAAACCAGCCTTTGTAACCACAATATTCCATTTTGCATCAAACTCATCCTTATTGTCAGTATCCCATATGGCTTTCTGAAATTCACGCCAATACTCCTTATAAGCGTCACGTGGTAACTTAACAGAGAACTTTGATGTGATGTGCCATATGCAAAGTCGATGAAATGTACTCGGGAAGGCTATTGAAATCGCTATGGCCATTGCCGCAAACATCCAAACAAACGACTCATTTTAGGTTCCCCACCTGGCATGGCTTTCTTAAACTCCTCAAACATCCAAACAAACGACTCAGTCGTTTCCTTGCTCAAAAATGCACATGCTAAGACAATTGTTTGACCATGGTTATTAACTCCCAACATTGGTGCAAATGTCAAGTCGTATCGATTCGTGTTGAATGTGGTATCGAATACAACAACATCTCCATAAAACCCATACGCCCGTCTAGAAGTTGCATCTGCCCAAAAACATCGACTAAACCTGTCATGCCCATCTCCCTCAATCTTGAAATAAAAAGCCTCATTTTTTTTCTGTTCAGCCATAAAATACTCGGTCACTAGTTCAACATCGTGGTTCCTCAGCTTCCCATTCACACTACATTCAAGATTGTAGATATCTTTTTTGATAAAACCGATTTTATCCATTCCTCTGGATTGCACCTCGAAAATACTTACCTTCTGATGAATGGGAATATTAACTGAACCCAACTGTTTTGTGAGTACTTTTGTAGAATCTGAAATATGACGGTGTGATCTCAATAAATGCATTCTTTCTGAGGGTGTCATCTTATGATTGTGTCCCTCTGCAAAAAGAGATATGGTATACTTCTTGCTCCCATTTGTCTTCACAACCACAATCTTAGCTTTGCAATTGCATCTACTTATTCCCCGTTGTCTTTTTCTCTCCCGAGTTTCATCCTTCCTGTATGCACCTTGTTTGCAACATACAAATTCTTTCCTCAAAATCTCTTTCTTATTTTTCCCCCAAAAGCTAGAATGAAGTCGAATACCAAAGCCAGCAAAGAATGCATATCTATTATAGAAATTGTAAACGAGGTCAAGCGAGTCAAACTTCATCCCAACTGCTGGTGTTTCCTCATTTCTTACTTCAGGAATATAAACCCTCCCATTAGCTGTTGCACATTCATCACTCTCTGAGCCCCCAGACATTTTGTCTACGTATATTATTGATCCACTTCTATATTACTGCATAGCAATTATTCATTCATTAATCAGTCATTACTACATTACAACATATCAATGCATTCCACTTACACAAAACATTGCCCAAATTGACACAAAATACGCATAGCCTAACTTCCGATTACACAAAACACAAGCAAAATTTCATAAAAGTTACTTCATCTCTTGTGAAATAATCTGGTCAAAATAACATTAGAACCAACATGTTCAACTAAGAACAAAAATGTAATTCAAACCACCAATTACAGAACTTCACCCAATATCCTCTCCAACTGCTTACTCCTAATGTCATTAAGCCTAAGTTTAGGTTCTTTTACCTACATTTCAAAATTTTCCACCCCGACCAACAACAATGAACTAAGTATATTGAATATTCATAAGAAAATGACACATTATTGATGCCACAAATGACGAATTTCCCACCCTCACAAAAAATAAACCTAACCCAATAAAATCAATCCAGCAAGTGAACTTACCTCTCAAAATCAATCGGGAGCTCTGAAGTCAGTCAGCTTGAAAGAATGTGGTGGACATTAGAGAAGACTCTTTGGTATTTGAGACTCCATCTCTACCAAAATCGAGGAACAACTGCTGCTGCGGCTTCTAGCTACAAAAACAGATATGCTACTTTGCTTTCATCTGGAATCTTGTCAGCTGAATGAAAAAGAGAAGGGGTTTTCACTTGAGCCATAGAATCAAAACAGGGCAACAGATAGGTAAGAGCCATTCTTCGTAATACCCAGGATACCATAGATCGCAGGCCTCCCAACGAGCTAATGACAGTCGAGTGACTATAAGGTTTGGGAGATTTGGATCCTTCTAATTGTGGGTTTGCTTTACATTCAAAAAGAAAGGATTGTGTTCTTCAGTTTTTCACAGAGAGGGAAAGAGGGGAACAACTGAAGTTGGGTTTCTAACGGGTTAGATTTCAACCCGATTCTACATGCACCCTCTTTTAAAAACTCACCGTTGGATGAAATCCAACGGCTCTTACATACCCCTCAAAAACACCCCTTATAACTTCCCACTCACTATAGAAGCTCCCGTAATTTTTTGGTGGGACGTCTTTTATATAAAGCAATATTGGAGGAGGGCGGTGAGATTCTTCAAATATAGTTTTTATTTTATTTTATACAAGTGCTATTGAAGAAGGGAGATTTTCTCACACACACTACCAAAATTTCATAGTCTGCAAATTAATGTCCTTTTTTCCTAGTCTAGACTCCTTGTTAGGCGAATACAGTTTGATGTAATGACCTACTTGCTCAACTTTATTTTATAAACTCAAGAATCAGAAAACAAAGGAAAATTGAGAGTAAATTATCTACTTCACATACAGGAATATAATTTTATATTACATTAATTTATGATGGTTCTCCTTTGTAAGGTTTGTGGGAACCTAATTAAATCAAAACCCTAGGTCAAATAATTCCTTCCATTTGGGGATTATTTGACCTAATTGGGAATTATTCAATTTAATTGGGGATTACCCAATTAAATAGAATATTACCTAATCGGGTCGAGAATTAATTCTATTCCTACCCCAATTTCCAATTAAATGAGGAGTTACCTATTTAAGTCAGGATTTGATTTGATACCTACCACAATTAGGGATTTGATTTACCCTAATTAATCAAATCCCTAATTAATCAAATCAATTCCAAAAAGGGGAGGAATAATTCCCTTCCATCTACGGAATTATTCCTCTGAAACCCTAGCCTCCGAGACTACTATAAAAGCATAGCCACACACAATGGTTGAGGTACGTCTAAATTCCTACTGAAACTCTGCATAAATTATTTCTCAAAAACCCTAGCCACCTCCTCTCTTTCTCTCTCTCACACAAGGCTCCGGCCACCCGGTTTTCCTTGAAACACCCTACCTGACTTAGGCATCGGAGAGCCTTTGGCCAACACTCCCCGGGTGTGGTCCTTTTACTCCGATCTGTTTTGCAGGGAGAGAAAGAGAAGCAGAGAAGACGAAGGAATCTTTGGCGAATATTCTCCCGTGAGATTATTTGCACAAACAAGGTTAAGGTTTCCTAGACTCAATATATTTTTAAGAGAACATCTTATGGGCATCATAGACATTGGAGCTAAGTTGGAGAACCTCAAGATGCCCATTGAAGATTCACCAATGGTCCATTATTGTCCCAATTCCCTTCCTGGTGATGAGTACAAAAACATCTGTTAAGCACCTACAGCTACAGTGGCACCAAAAAAGTCTGGGATCTTGATGAACTGATTTCCATTTGTGTGCGTGAAGAGCAGAACCCCAAAAAGGAAAAAAGCTGAAAAACATGTGAATCTAGCAAGTGATTAAGACTCGGACTAAGGATGTTGTTTAAGATTGGTTTCAACCATGAGAAAGGCCATAGTAACAACTTTACGGAAAATAAGTCTCGTGTATGTTAGTACAAAGTGTTACTTTTGTAGGAAGATTGGTCTTTTCAAGAGGGATTGTAGAAAGTACATTGGGTTGAGAATAGGGGTGGGCATCAATCCGGTTGAATTGATGAAACCGGCCGAACTAAACCGTACTTACTAGTTTGATTTGGTTTTTACAAAGATATGATATTTAATGCCTTGGCCGAACTAAACCGTATTTACTAGTTTGATTTGAGCTTTTGTAAACCGCACTAAATCAAACCAGACTGTTTATGTGCATATTTATATGTTTATATTATACTATATTTTACATGTGTAATACTCTAATTAGGCAATAACTATATATGGATATTTGAATTGAGCTATATTAGTTGATGAACCCGATAATCAAGCCTCGACCTTTCAGGGGATGGGCTATGGAGTTTGTAGGAAAAATCATGCACAGTTCTAGCAACGAACACACTTTCATCATCATAGCCACTAATTATTTTACCAAGTGGGTGGAGGCCAAGGCATTAAATACCATATCTTCGGCTGCAGTGATCACCTTCATCAAACAACAAATCATTCATAGGTTCGAAATTCAAGAAACAATTTTCACAGAGGCACCTCCTTCATTTCAAAAGAAATCTAGAATTTTGCTTGGGAATACAACATCAAATTGGTACAGTCTAGTCCCTATTTTCCGAGAGCAAATGACCAGGCTGAATCTACTAAAAAAGTATTGATCAACATCATCAAGAAAATGGCGAACGACAATCACAGGGACTGGCACAAAAGACTATCCAAGGCTCTGTGGGCAGATAAAACTTCTAAGAAAATAGCTATATGCACAACACCTTTTGCTCTGACATATGGTCACGACGTAGTGTTGCATGTAGAGATCAATGTACATTCCTTGAGACTGGAACGACAGCCAGGAATGGGCGAAGCAGCTTATACAGAAGCCATGATGCAAGAATTGAGCCAGCTAAGTGTAATTCATGCCAGAGCATTGACCCATCTGACAGTTGGTGAACAAATAGTGGCTTGGGCCTACAACAAAAAAGTTCGTGAGAAAATTTTTGAAGAAGGAGAAATGGCACTACTCATCAGCATCTGATTAATAGACAATGGTTAAAAAGTTCATACCTTCTTATTGGGAAAAATAGGCAATGACCTTGGTAGGGACTGAACTACGGATTGTTAATTTTCATTACGGCTGCGCCCATTTTCAATACAGTTATGATCACTTTTGTAAAAATTACCCATGATCGGGCAATTATATACCAATAATATAGTTGAATAAAAGCCAAGTTATGGTTTTTTTGAAATTAAATGGTCTCATGCATAAAACCAACTGTTGATCAGCACCAAATAAGTGACAGAGTATTGTCTAATAAACAATTAATGGTTTACAAGTCAGAGTCAGAGCCCGAACTGACCCTAATAGTGATCCTACCAGGAATGAAAGGATTCGGTGCAACAACAATCAGGTTGATAAGGCTTCAAGTCAGAGCCTGAGCAGAATCCGCATACTTGGCCCTAATCCCGAAGAGAACTTCTCAATTTAGCTTAGGAAATCTATAGGATGAGCCCTTGTTGACTAGAGAATAATTCAACTCAGGGATTACCTGGGGGCATCCAAGCTGTCTGCTGAAAATATGGGGATTATAGGCCTCCCACCATATTGATAATTTCTGGTGTCCATTTTTCCACCACAGGGCAGATATCGCGATTGGAGACATGAGAATATTTCCATATTCTCAAAAGCCGTGGGCCTATTAACATCCTTAAGGCCTGATAAATAAGTCTCTCCTTAAACCAAGAGCAACCTCTCTTCAAACTCATCAACTATTGAGCAACATGTCTAGTTTTTTCGCCCATGAAGAATGTGAAACTCTCTTCAGTTGTCTTCCAGAGATTGGGCTCAAAACTTAGTCCTTCGAAGGCACCACCTGAGGAGCCACCTGCAATTTTCACCCCATCAATTCTGGAAATGACCTTTGGGGCCAGACCTGGACACCATCCCCAATTGCAAATTTACATTAAGGTTGATGGGCTCAATGGTGGCCTCTCTTAGGCCCTTGTAGATGGAGGCTAAGATCAATGGCCCAGTAGCAACTCTAAGAGGCTAAACCCTCTGCCAATTGAAGCCACTCCAAGGTAATACAATTGGAGGTACTGGGGAAAATAAATTTGTTCAGCCAATACAATAGGAACATTATGTGTTTTCCATGGGGGTAATAAACCTTTTTGTTCATAAAAGTCCCCATAGGCTCGATTGGAATCAATTAGATTAGAAAGAATTTCAAGGTTCTTTCTCCTTTCTTTATCTTTGGAAGGATTATCTTGGTAATCTCCCAACCAGTCGGCGCTTCTCCCATGAGGACAAACTCCAAAAACCACAAGAAGGTCTAGGATGAAGAGAACATCGACCAACACCAAAATCAAAAGTGTTGGAAGCACTATTCTTGAACATCAAGACCGAACCCAGAAGTGGAGAGTCAACCTGAAGTTGAATAGTTGAGTACATAATGGCATGATAGATACCGTTATCAAGCCACGAATTCTTATGCTGAGGTTCCATCCTCTTTTCCCAATCCACCCAATGGAGGCCCACGCTCGACACATCAATCTTTGGAAAGAAAATTGGCAACATCTTATTCCAATTTGTCTAGTCGATTCCTTCCCATCGACATACAGAAATAGGAGCCCAGATGACATGAGGTTTATATTTACAGAGCTGGTCAGCTTTCTTCTCCAAGTACCTGTGCCCCAGGACGCAATTACTGTTCAAGAAGCTGATGAGATCCGTACAGAGTAAAAATTGAGCTCGACTATCAGAAACCTTTCAACCAAACCATCAAAGACGGTGACAAATTCATTCACTCCAACCCCCAAGATAAAGGGAAGACTCGTGGATACAACCTCTGAAGATGAAGAATCAGGACAATGGCAGTACTTTTCTTTGGCACCATTTGATCAAAAAATTATCTTTGCTCAAGTTTGAAGTTAAAAAAAAAAAAAAAAAGAGGTTATGGGTTTTCTCTGAAAAAGCTATGGTTCCCTTGACACGACAGTTAAAAGACAGAAGGGTGAAAATGAAGAAGGTCATGAATCGAGAATTTAAAGCTTGGCACTTCTTTTCGAACTAGCCATTTGTCAGACAGTTTTTGCCTACGTGCCAAACCACAACCTTTACCTCGAGCATCGTAGAAAAAGCCTACTTTATTAAGATAGGCCCAAATAAAAATTTAACTTTATTAAGATAGGCCCAAATAAAAATTTAAGGGTTCTAAGAAATAAATAGTCGGTTTGTGTTAAATATGTCTTGAATGTAATGGACCAATTAACGGTTAGTTAAATCTAACAGACTAAAATGGAAAAGATAACAGCCAAAATATGGATCTCGAAACTAAAATTGTCAGAATCCGTACAAACAAAAATGAATATTTTTAGCCCAAAAACGTTAAAACCTTGGTTTAGGAAAAGAATTCTAAAACTGTAGAAATAAGATCTATACACATATCCTCAAATCCTCTTATCAAAATTCCTAAACACATACCTCTCAAATCCAATTCCTACATCAAATTCCTCAAATCAAATTCCTCCAATCACAATTCCTCACATTCTCATATCACATCTTACTTCCGCTGCGATGTCAGGAACCCCTACGATTCTCCCCCTTATTGCAGACTCACAGAAGCATAAAGTCAATCATGCTAACTCGGCTACTGGACTCATGCTTCTATCGTCACCACCAAAGGTTCTACTTTTCATACGTCCTCTCAAAAATCAGCATGGATTATCGACTCGGGTGTTACGGATCACATGACATTTGGTCCTGGCCAATTTATTAGTCACAAATCATCCACTTCGTCGGTAGTGTCTAATGCTAATGGCACCCCTCTCTTGTGGTTGGGGAGAGCTCTCTATCTCTCTCTACTTCCCTACATTTGGATTCTGTATTACTTGTTCCATCTTTGGACCATAACTTGTTATCTGCTGCACAACTTACTACTATTTTGGGATGTATTTTAACATTTTGGCCGAATCATTGTGTTTTTCAGGATATCTTCACAGGAAAGACGATTGGTTGTGGTACTCGGTAGGGCAAACTCTACTACTTGGATTGGGCATTGAATAGTGAGGTCAAGGTTGGTCAAGCTTTCACAACCAATGGAACTCGTTCTGAGGGGCAGATAGACAAAATTTGGTTATGGCATAAACGTCTTGGGCATGCCTCGTTTGGTTATCTTAAGAAGTTGTTTTCATCCTTATTCTCCAGTCTTGATATTTCCAGCTTCCAGTGTGATACGTGTGAATTGGCTAAGAGTCATCATGTCCTGTTCTCATTAATTTCAAATAAGAGTTTGGTTCTGTTTTCTCTTGTTCATTCTGATGTTTGGGGACCTGCTAAAATTGTCACTCCGGCAGGGGTGCAATGGTTTGTCATGTTTATAGATGATTGCACATGCATGACTTGGGTTTCCCTTCTCAAAACTAAAGGGGAAGTCAGTTCCAGGTTTCAACAGTTTTATCAAATGGTGGAGACTAAGTTTCATGCCAAAATTCAGGTTCTTCGTTTTGACAATGGCGGAGAATTTCTCAACCATGATCTTAACCAGTTCTTACAAGTTCATGGCATCATACATCAACACTCATGTCTTTACACTCCCCAACAAAATGGGATAGCTGAAAGAAAGAACTAACACTTATTAGAAGTTGTTTGTGCCTCTCTCTTTGGTGCCAATATGCCACAATCCTTTTGGGGCGAAGCCGTCATCTTTGCAGCATACCTTATCAATCGGACTCCCTCTAGTATCCTAAATTTCCAAACACCACCATATCCAGACACCTCCTACCCCAAACCTGGAATCTCGGATTTTCGACTGTGTTGTATTTGTCCACTTACATGATCACCAACGAAGCAAATTGGATCCCCGAATCGAAAAGTGTGTTTTTATTGGCTACACACCTCATCATAAAGGATACCGGTGTTATCATCCTCCTATTCAGAAAGTCTTTACGTCTATAGATGTTGTGTTTTGGGAACATGACTTATATTTTTCAACAGCCTATGAGGAGAATTGAGAATCCACCATTGCTCCAATTCTCGATTTTTTTTCCCAGGACGTCACTCTGCATCGAAATGGCCAGTCGCTAGTGGAAAGTAACCAGTTGCCCCCTTTAGTTCTTCAACTACAGAGAACCTGCTTCAAAACGACCTGTCGCCAGAGGAAAATGATCAGTTGTCTCCACGCTGTCAAAATCAGGAGGAGGAAATTGAACTGTTTTATGAGATTTTGCCCGTTTCAGCTCTAGTACCGCACCAATCACCTGCTAAGAAAGTCATTTAGGTAACATCTTTTCCTGAAACTGATAAAACTAATGAAATATCTCATGATGATTTGATTTCAGAAGGCACATAGCCTACATATCAGCTTCCATAAAGGAAGAACCGTGGCAAACCTCGAGTACAATATGAAGCAGATCTTAAAGCCAAAGAGAAATACCCCATCAATAATTATATATCCCTCAACAAATTATCAGAGTAACGTGTGCACTATGTGAAACAGTTGGCTGACATCTCTGTCCCCAACAGTGTAACTGAAGCACCCAAAATGGAAAGAAGCTATGAATGAAGAAATGCGAGCTCTCCAAAAGAATGTCACATGGGAACTCATGCCCTGACCTCATGGAAAGAAGATAGTAGGATGCAGGTCGATTTATACTGTGAAACTCAAAGCAGATAGATCCGTTGGAAGATATAAAGTTAAATTGGTGGCCAAGGGGTACACACAGAGGTATGGGATAGATTACGAGGAGACCATTGCCCCAGTAGCCAAAATTAACACTATTAGAGTCATATTGTCTCTAGCAGCAAATCTCGATTGGCCATTACATCAATTTGATGTCAAAAATGCATTCTTACATGGAGACTTGGAAGAATAAGTATATATGGACTTACCCCGAGGATGTAATTTAGCTCTTGACAAGAAAAATTAAGTTTGCAAGCTCAGAAAGTCATTATATGGGTTAAAGCAATCTCCAAGGGCATGGTTTGGCAGATTTACTAAATCTATGAAGAATTTTGGATATACACAGAGTAATTCAGATCACACCTTGTTTTTGAAGCGTGATGAAGGAAAACTTATTGCATTAATTGTTTATGTAGATGACATAATCGTAATTGGAAACGACGCAGAAGAGTAACTGAAGTTGCAAAATTATTTGTCTCAAGAATTTGAGATGAAAGATTTAGGCGATCTGAAGTACTTTCTCGGAATCGAAGTAGCAAGGTCAAAAACTGGTACATTTCTGTCTCAAAGGATGTATGTAATAGATCTACCCACTGAAACAGAAATGCTTGGATGTAAGCCTGCTGACACACCCATTGAGATGAATCACAAGTTGTGTGAAGACATAGACCAAGAACCAACCAATAAAGAACAATACCAATGCTTTGTTGGAAGATTGATATACCTAGCACACACAAGACCAGATAATGCATATGCTGCGAGTGTGGTTAGTCAGTTTAGGAATTCACCCAGTGTTTCTCATAGGAATGCAGTTGATCGGATCTTAAGATACTTAAAGTCAGCCCCTGGGAAATGATTAATGTTCTCAAAAAATGGAGATCTTGAAGTTGTTGGATATATAGATGCTAATTGGGCTGGTTCCATTATAGATAGACGCTCTACTTCTGTTTACTTTACATTTGTGGGAGGTAACCTAGTCACTTGGCGGAGTAAAGTAAAATGTGGTTTCTCGGTCTAGTGCAAAAGCAGAGTATCGAGGAATGGCTCACGGAGGTTGTGAATTATTGTGGATTAGAAGACTCTTGACGAAATTGGGCTTCAAGCCAGAAAAGCTAATGGAGTTGCATTGCGACAACAAGTCAGCTATCGGTATTGCCCATAATCCAGTTCAACATGATCGAACCAAACATGTTGAGGTGGATAGACATTTTATCGAAGAAAAAATTGAGAAGAAGATCATCCTCCTACCATTCATAAAATCAAAAGATCAAGCCGAATTTAAGCCGAATTTCATTGGGTACCCAAAATCAAGAAAAAGTATAAATCACGATGAGTGAAGAGGGAGAACTACTATTGAATAGTATAAATGTACATCCGACAATAAAGGAATACAAAATCAAAACTGTTATGAAACCAAGAATTGAGGAGAGAATTTAGGAGCAGAGAAACCATCAGATCAGTTTCTCTCTTCTGTATTATCTGTATATTTGTTACAAAGAAAGGGGGGGTATTTATAGGTAAAGCTACTTCTAATGGAGGTATGGAGGTGGGCTCCACTTTATATATTTACAACACTCCCCCTTGGAGACCACAAATGATACGGAATATGCCTCGTTAAAAACCTTGCCAGTAAAAACCCAGTGGGACAAAAACTGGTCAAAGAAAAAAAGAGTACATAATCATGTGTAACATAAAATTCTGTGTTTATTGACGCGCGTGCGACACTGCCTCGTTAAAACCTTGCCAGGAAAACCCAGTGGGATAAAAACCTGGACGAAGGAAAAAAAGTACAGTGTTTGAAGATCTTTATTGATAGCGCGCTCCCCTTGATGCTTGGCAAAATATCTTTACGTCATACTGTTGATCAGCTTTCTGAATATCGTAGTTGACACTGCTTCTGTGAGTCAATCTTGAGCGACACTGCCTCGTTAAAACCTTACCAGGAAAAACCCAATGGGATAAAAACCTGGATGAAGGAAAAAGAGTACAATGTATGGAGGTCTTTATTAAAACCACGCTCCCCTTTGTGAATATCTCCCCCTGAAAAATTTAGGACTAGCTTTTGTCCAGTAAGCGATCATAAAAATTTTCATAGTGTACCCTAAACCCTTGAGCGGCACTGCCTCGTTAAAACCTTACCGGGAAAAACCCAATGGGATAAAAACCTAGATGAAAGAAAAAGAGTACAGTGTGGAGCTGAGCTCTATCTGGTCTAGTATACTTCCGGAAAAACATTTAAGGACCAACGGATAAGACTCTCTTAGTATAAGCAAGAATCTCGTTGGCATAATGCTCGATCCTTAAGTCGAGACAAATATTTCGTGAATTCTGCAGAAGCTTTAATGTGTTGCAATCACATTATAATCAATGTACTCACTGAGGTAATTTATGCATATTAATATGGAGTACAAATTTTGTGCTTCAAGCACATGTCCTTTAGGGACTTGCTTTATGCAATGTCAATCCTCTCAACGGATTTTGTCTAAAAGGGATTAAACTTTATGACACATTATATAGCTTTTACCCAGCTATTTATACATCTTTAGGAAATCGCAATTGTGTAATAAGGGGGGCACAATTGAATCTGTAAATATGGAGAAAAACCCAACATTCCTTGTTTCTGCCAGAAACAGTGTGTCATACAAAGTAGGTATATTCCCTTTTATTCCGAACACCCAAGTATAAATTTCAGTATTAACATCTTTTGGGGTTCGTACTGTGGGTTTGTTCTTTCACGTTCATTTTCATCTATAATGGAATTATCTCATTCCATTTTGGCCAATGATATTGTCGACATTTAATAATTGAACGTGGTTCCAATCAACACAGCCCATTGATGATTTGAGTAGCTACTCTAAAACCAAAAATTGTCATTCATCAATTCATGATCAAAAATTGTCATTCATCAATTCATGATCCCATCATTCTCATTTGCATGCGCATGCATCGATTATAAGCATTTCTTTGCTTTTGGGTACCCAAGCCACTTCATGGGGCTTTTATTATGTGAGAATGTGGATTATAACCTCCATTGGAGCGTTATTTAGCAGTAGGGCGTGGATAATCTCCATTTAGGGAGTTAGAATATTTAGAACCCATATATCTGTCATGCTGAAGGCATGCCACAGATTAATACATACATGTCAATTAATTTCTGGAACCTTAACCCATATTATGGGACTTTAACCCATATTATGGGACTTTAACCCATATAATTTGCTACGCATTAGGCGTGCACAATATCAATATTGACATGTCAAAGGATTGTCCTTTCGGGACTTCAATCCACATCATTTGCTACGTAACAGGCGTGCATCATATTGATCACTGCTATACCCATATTCTGTTCTTATGGGACTTTTAATCTGTGCAGTGTATTATCAATGTATCCAACTTGCAATCTGTAAAATTTGCATTAATAATTCATGGATACATACAAGCCATTCCTTTGGAACAGACTTATCTCCCCATTTGGTTACCTTTCAGGATAAAATATCAAATAAGTGTATAAGCATATAATAACACAAGTATTGCTTACATCCTTAGGGGGGAGAAACTTTTCTCAAGTATCATTCAAGCTCGTATCGGCCCAGTAAATATAATGTAGCGCTTGATGATCTAGTTATATCCTGCACGAGCAAAATCACAACTCTTTTCTCTGTCAAAAACAAATAATCCTCAGAGAGTTACAAAAAGAGAAAAAATGCAAAAAATTGTGATATTGATTGCAAGAGAAGGTAAGCAATCAGGGAAGGAAGCTGGTGGGAGCAGACAACAAGCTCAGCAATCAAGGAAGGAAGCTGGTGGGAGCAAACAACCAGCTCTCATTTCTTCTAGTCTAGAAGAACTTCCGGAGATTAGAGCATAAGGTTGCCTTCACAGTTCCCTGATGTAGCGGAAACGTGATCAGGGATAGTCTCGCTTCCTGAATGGATGATCAGAGATAGTCTTGCTTCTCGGGCATATTAAGTGCTCACTGACAAGAAAAACAAGTAGATATCACATCCCTAGGTATGGAGAAAACTGGATGTCTTCTGCAAAGAGAATTTCGTTAGTAACACATTTATACACAAATACAATGAATAGGTAGAACCGGTGAATTTCAAATTAACCATAGGAAAAATTGCGAGATTCTCGGGATACTTTTGAAAAAGTAGCTCCGTGAAATCTGTAAAGCAAGATCGGCTTTTGACGAAAATAATACTTTGAAAACGCCGAAAGTGCCGACAAACATTAATGGAGGCCACGTGAAGTTTTGGAATCTGGGAAAGAAAATATGGGGATCCGAAAAGATATTGGGGTCCGAAAAAAAAACTGTAGCCATATTTCCTCCTATAGATATTGCCTTTGCAAAACTTGATTGGAGCAACTGCGTTTCAACTTAACTTCCTTCATTTTCTGAAACTTTAGTTTTCTTAAGACTTTCTTCGAAACCTTCTTAAAAATGGCTTCCTCTTCTTCCTGCCCAGATTATTTCAATTTAAATGATACTCCCACAACAACCAGTGACGCCCAAGTTTGGCGTCCATCCTTTGTATCCAAAAATCGTCATCTCACAGTTAATGATTCTGTGATGATGAATGATGCTACTGCTGTCATAGTAGCTAGGAATTTCATTACTCCAATGGATGAAATGCTATTAACAGGGAGATCAGAGGAAGAGGCTATTGATGACTCAATGGCTTTTAGCATTCAGAGTGCTGCTTCTGTTTCTAACATGGCTGATCGTTTGCGTGCTAGAGCAAACGAGGTTCAAATTTTAACAACTGAAAATTCGTCTCTCCAAAGAATGCTTCATGAGTCTCAACAGGAGGTTGAGAAACTTAAAGGAGAGAATAATGCCTTGTTGAAACTGGTGAGTTCGTACTCTGTTGATACACTGAGAAGGCTAGACATGTTGCAGGTCTCCAATGAAAGAATTTTGGGAGACCACGAGAGGCTCATGGCTAAGCTTAAGAGGCGTCGTCCTCTTCCTTCAGAGACTTCCAGAACATAATGTAATTTTATAGATTTTACCGGGCCTGCACCTTCATTGCAGGTGGAAAAAATCTATCTGTTGTATATTCCCGTAATAATAATTGCGCACATTCTTAAACTTGCACATGTGGTTTTTACGTCTTTTCAAAATGACGGTTTGGAACCTTGTGCCTTATAGGTTCAAATAACCACATCGACTCTCCCAAATTTCATATTTCAACGTATGGAACTTTTGCCTGGGCTAAACACAAACTCAGAATTTATTCGCCCTTTTCAAGTGGACATGAAATATGAATTGAGTAAAAGCCACGCTAATATCTCATATATTTGAATCCATGTGCTTCCGGCCCAGATATAACAAAATATGTGGGAAGCCTTAATTCATCGTTTTCTTTTGCCAAAGAAATATGTGGTGTACCACAATTTGCAATAATACCTCAAGGATTGTCCATTTAACTGTTGGAACTTTAGGTTCTCAACACTGTTAGATTTTGAACTTCGGGCCAAAATCACATATTCTCATGGTATGGACATTTTTACAATTTTCTGTACATTTTTCTGGACTTCAAGTCCTTACATAATTGTCCATATCTTGAGGAACTTCTGGCATCTCATTTAATTGCTCATTCATGAGTTTAAGGAACTGCAGGTTCCCTTTTTGAATATAGTGACGGTTTACCCAAAATGGTTAATATTTATGTATACGTCACTATTCATATATCCGGTATTATTCATCAAGTCATGAATACGTATCTATTCATGTGGACAGTACATTTGCCAGTACAGTTATCATCCATGTGTACGGCATTATGAAACAATACGGTACTGTTACATCATTAAGGAACCCCAGGTCCTTATTTACATGTCAGGGATCAAGGACCCTCAAGTCCAATCACATGTTTACAAATATAGTACCAGAGAGACTGCCAGCTCTCATATTAATATCATCATCAAGGATCTTCAAGTCCTGATGTAATTGTATGATGAGGATCAAGGAACTTCTGGTCCTGATCTGCATACTATAAAAACTCATCATACAGCACAATTACTCCATAAAATAAATTGCTGGTAAATAAATTACTGGTATGGACGATAAAACCGCACCACACTTTAAATAAATGTAAATGTGCAGTAAAGTAAATTCATAAAGTATGAGGGTTAATTCCTCATCATACTTTAAGTAAAAGTAAATGTGCGGTAAAGTAAATTCATAAAGTATGAGGTTTAATTCCTCATCATACTTTAAGTGAAAGTAAATGTGCGATAAAATAAATTGCTTGCTGTATGGACGTTAATCCCGCACCATACTTTAAATAAAATTAAATATGCGGTAAAGTAAATTCATAAAGTATGAGGGTTAATTCCACATCATACTTTAAGTAAAAGTAAATTTACGATAAAGTAAACGTGCTTGTATGGGCACTAATTCTGCTCCATACATTTAAATAAAAGTAAAGGCGTGGACGATAAACCCGCACCACCCTTTTAAATAAATACTGTTGTATGAGTAATAAACCTACACCATACAGTAAATAAAATAAATGTGCGGTAAATTAAATTTCATAAAGTATGAGGGTCAATTCCACATCATACTTTAAATAAGAGTAAATTTGCGATAAAGTAAAGGCAATTATTGGTGGGTTCTTATCAACACCACGATCAAATAGTATAATATTATTATACTGATATATTAGTGGAAGCTAGATATATCCCGTTGGCTTTTCTTCTTTCCACCTGCAATCTACACTGATCATGAGTATTAAATTCTGTAGATATTTTAATAATGTATTTAATTGAAGGAAATAGTGTGAGGCAGAGTACTTATCCCTTTATTTCGGTGTTCATATCCCTGGCAATAATTCTTTGTGGGTATCTCACTTTTCAATTAAATATACTCCAGTGCCTTGTAACAGTGAAAGCGAAATGATGGCGGAACATGGGAGTCTCTAGCACTCCTCTTGGGGTCAATAGCAGAGAACACTGTGTAACTCAGCACTCAACTTTAGCAATCAAGATTCTACCACGCTCACCGCGAATCCACGTGAACCAGCTCTTCTTCAGGGAACCAAGGCAGAGCTGAAGGGCTGCATTAACGACGTGAAGAGGATGCACAGCTGCCTTGTGGACATATATGGCTTCCGTGAAGATGACATCCAAGTTTTGATCGACTCAGATTCCTCCTACACTCAGCCCACCGGGAGAAACATCCACCGGGCCATCACCAACCTCATCCGATCTGCCGATTCAAGAGATGTCCTCTTTGTCCACTACAGCGGCCCTAGAGTCTGGTGAATATGATAGGCTCTGTACAAGGGAGTCAAATCAACCCCCGGAAATCCACTTCCACCGTTAATATCATCTCCAACCCCACCGCCGAGTCCATCTTCGTTTTCTTCTTCCAAAGCGTAGACGCAGTCCCTGAGGCTGAGGCGGCTCTGCTCTTCAGCTTGGCGTTGATTGATTCTCCGATCTTCCGGACGAGTGCTTGGCTTGTATATTTCAGTCCCTCGGCTCCCGCGATCGGAAACAATGCTCTCTGGTCTGCCTTCGGTGGTTGAGGATCGAGGGACAGAGCCGTCACCGTCTCTCCCTCGACGCCAAATCAGATCAGGTGCTCCATGCTCTTCAAGCCTTGCGATGCAGCTTCCTGTATAGCCTTCTGATCTTCCATCTTCGAAAAGTTCATCAGCTCCACCGCCATTTTTGAACTCTTGCTTCAGTTTTCCCAGCAATTCAAGCAACTTAGTTTGGGTGGCAGGTGCGAAGCTATTTATTCCAGCCCATTCTCTAATTATTTGGGATGTCATGACTCAATTTCCAAACTAGCCCATTCTCTAATTATGTAGAGGAAGCTAGGGATCAGAGACTCACGCGACTGTTTTTTTTTTTTTTTCTTTCGAGAGAGCTATGAGAGAAATAGGAAGTGGTCTAGATGCAGCAAGGGAGAGAGAGAGGTCGCTGGCTGAGACGATTGTTATCTCCAAAGGCCTGCACTCCATGACGATTGAATTCTTGAGTTGGAAACTTGAAACTTGAAATCAGAGAAAGTGTTTGATATTTCTTTGGCTCTGCCGCTCAGCCATATGCCCCCTCCAAGGATTGGGATTGAGAAGTTGAGCATCGGCGATGTTCAGAGGCTTCAGTGGGAAGACAGAGAGAGCTGAGAATTCCGGTTGATTTTGGTTTCTGGGTTTTATCAGAGAACTCACTCAGCTGGTTAGAGCTTCGTGC
The DNA here is from genome assembly GCF_000346465.2 of Prunus persica. Lineage (NCBI taxonomy): Eukaryota > Viridiplantae > Streptophyta > Magnoliopsida > Rosales > Rosaceae > Prunus > Prunus persica. The sequence goes on from NC_034015.1 coordinate 9,960,758, forward strand.
TGATAACGTGTTATAAAACCAAGAATTGAGGAGAGAATTTAGGAGCAGAGAAACCATCCGATCAGTTTCTCTCTTCTGTATTATCTGTATATTTGTTACAAAGAAAGGGAGGGTATTTATAGGTAAAGCTACTTCTAATGGAGGTATGGAGGTGGGCTCCACTTTCTATATTTACAACAAAAACAAATTATAACACAAAACAAAAAGAAAGATATCAAAATAAACTAAATGGGATGCAAAGATTCTAACAATATTAGGTTACATGGCGTGCGGCCCGGCCCAAGTCTATATAGACTCAAAATCTTTCAATCCGTATTCGTCTCCTCCTTTCTCCTTGTTTCTGCCTCCCACAAATTCAGTGAAGATGAAGAAACCGGTGCAAGTGTATATCAGTTCGGTTCTGAAAGCATGCCGGAACCATGTCAATGTCAGCAATACTTGTTCACCTCCACAACTGAATATCAAAAATTTAAGGGCTCGTGCTGCAACTCCAACTGCTCCAACAACTCTTGTTGGTCCTCCAGATCTCACAAGATTAACCAACAAGGTCTTCCCCTCCTACGGTAACCCCTGTCTAGATCTATTTTACCAAGTGGTACCAGACGCTGCCAACGCTGGTGCCGATTCCCACAAATATCTTAAGCAACTGCTGCCGGTGGCCTGGTCCCACAATCCCTCAACGACCCTCAAGCTCATCTGCAACAAACTCAATGTCCATGGAAAAGACGACCAAGATGGCTTCTACACGGCGGCGTTTTGGCTCCATCATAACCACCCTAAGACCCTAGCCTGCAACGTCCCGTCTATTGCGGGGTCCTTCGGCACTTTAACGACCCTTTTGGAAATTCTATACCGGATCCTACAAGGCCAAGATCGCCCCCTCCATCTCTGTCTCTACGGGGATATCATAACCGTCAGCTCTGCTGGTAGCGAGACGATCCTCGCCTTGGCCAGAATGGCCGTTGAGAGGTACCAGCGGGACCCGGATTATCGGTTCTTACACGACCGGATTTCGGATCTTTTCACCGATTGCTTGAAGTCTGATATTCAAAACTTGAACAAACACCACCAGCAGAATATCAATGATGATGAGGATGATGAGTCGACTAAGTGCTTGGAGACAACCTACGCGGAGGGACTGGTGCCCTTCCATCGACTCCTCTTTCGATCACGCCACTCTGCTCTGCGAGAGCATCGCCAAGAAGTTTTTTCCCCGAGAATCATACCCGGAATACGAAGGTCTTGAGGAGGCCGATTACGCCTACAGAGTGCGTCACCGTCTGAGGAAGGAGGTTCTGGTGCCCTTGAGGAAGGTCCTGGAGTGTTCCAAGTATCACACAGGTATGAACAAGTGGGGTTATAATTCGGGATTCAAGCGAGAGCCCTGTGTGGTCAAGAAGTATTTGGAGGACGTGAAAGCCGCCGGCAACTCCAAGATTGAGCCCGGTGCTTTGCTTCCACATGAGATCATAGGCTACGTGAACGACGGGGATGTCGGCCAAGTCGCTGAGATTCAGTGGAAGGCAATGGTAGAGCACATCTACTTAAAGCAGGGCAAGTTCAAAAACTGCTTGCCTGTATGTCATAACTTCGGAGAACGGTTGGCGGCTTTGCAAATACTGATGTCCGAACTGAGTGAAGAGCCCTGGAAAGGAAAATTGATCAATTTCAGTGAAAACCCTCAGCTATATTCATTACAAGGCCTTGATGATCTTAAGTCCAAGGGTGAGCTTGTGAAGAGGATGGACCAGGACTGGGAGGTTGATATGCACAAGGTGTTTGATTTGATTTTGGAGGTTGCCGTGAAGGGTCATTTGAAGCCAGAGCAGATGATCAGGAGGGTGTTCGTGTTTGCCAGTGACAAAGGCTTTGATGACGCTTTGGGCTATGATCGTTGCTGGAAGACTGATTATGAGGCGATACAGCGAAAGTTCAAGGACAATGGGTATGGTGATGTGGTGCCACAGATTGTGTTTTGGAATGTGAGCAATGTTAACCCTACTTCCGTGCGTTCTATACAACAAGGGGTGGCGATGTTGAGCGGCTTCAACACAAATTTGATCAAGTCCTTTTTGGACAATGACGGAGAAATTGGCCCGGACCATGTCATGGAAGCAGCCATCTCAGACCCAGAGTATCAAAATCTAGTAGTAGTGGACTGAATCTCTGATCATCAACATCATCAACATCCTCATCATCACCGTCATATATTTTAATTTAATTAATTGCTTCCTAGCTTAGCTTGCTTGCTCTTTAATTATTTCAATCATGGAGTAGGTTGATATTAGTATCAATCAAATATAGGGATTTGACACTATTGGCTGAAGCAGAAAGTACTTTGGCTATGAGCATGATGCAAGGTTTTCTAGTTATTTTGTATGTCTTTACATTTACAGGTCATGCTGTAATATTTGAAGGAGCATCTATTTGAGAATCTCATGAAGCATCCACAATTCTTTGCAGACACTTAGTTAGCTATTAGTGCGTCCAAGTTCTTTGATGCCTCGAATTTGTTACTAAGAGTTCAAGCTGATTATGAACCATCTTGTATACATTTTCTCCTCACTCCCTTACATCTATCGTCTTCCCTTTCATTATTCTCTTCTTCTATGATCTGGCTTGGTTCCTTTGGATTCTATAGAGCATTCAAACATGTGTGATTTTCTTATTCCCTTGGTTAAGTCTTCATTTGGAAAGTCTTCCAATCATGAAAAGATTCATCTTACAACTTACGCACATGCATCTAAGTCAGTGTATGTGGGTATGGATCAAGTCATGCTGATATACTCTGGTGTTCGCTTCATTAACTCTGTGGAACATGAAGACATCTGCTTTTTTGGTACCAGAACCTCATATATGCATGCTAGAGCCACTTACGTTTTTAGGAAAATGCTTCGCTTACTACATTTTTATACTACACTATGTACCATGTCTCTAATAGAGGTGGACCCCATTCTATTTGAGGGCTTCACCTCTATTAGAGAGGTGATACACAGTGTGGTATAAAAATATAGTAAGCCTAGCATTACCCATTTTTTTGTGCCTTTCCCATGTGCTTTCTTTGTACCAGAACCTAACTTATGCATGCTATAGCCACTTATGTTTTTAAGAAAATTCTGTGGTGCCTCAGCTGTACCGGTACATCCAATCATCTAAGGGTTCATATTTCATTTTAAAAATTAAGGGTTGAGATTGAATGACCTGATGACTTGTTCACTCCTTTCTTATTAAAGAGCACGTGAAATACACGTGACCGAGAAAACAAACGAAAAAGCTTTGACGAACGCAAGGAAGACGTCGCGTGCACTGGGAGCTGCTTCATCTTTGCAATATCTCTTTCCCTCAAATCCAATCCTCACCTTTGTCCCCAAGTCGGAATCTGAGCATCTCCTCTCTACCGACGCCGCGATGCAAGAACCATTGGAGAGGAGATAGAGCGGGGTGATTCAGTCGAGTTCGACGGGGGTGGTGTGAAAGGCCTTTATTTGGGTAGAAATTCAACGACTTAGTATTGAATCTGGAGTGAGGATGTCTGTGTTGCAGAGCCTTTGATGGGAGAAAAAATTCAACGCCTTGGACTGAATCTTGGTGATTTTTTTTTCCCTCTTTTAATAATTTTTAATATTTTAATATTTTAATATTTTCTCTTAATTTCATCACAGCATCAGACCCAGTGTGATCATTTCTCCATCAAACCCATGTAATTTTCGTTTTATGGAGGATTTGTTTTCTTCCATGTATGAGGTTATGGATTTGTGCTTCAAAATAAGGTATGAAATTTTGAACAATCTGGTTGTTGATTTTCTTTAAAGTCTTGGATTCTTGAATTTTCTTCCTACTTTTTTTTTTTTTTTTTTCAATTTTTGAGATTTGTTTTATTGCTCAAGAACTCTGGTCATGATGAATCCAATTGGAGTTTTCGGGCTTGTTAGTGGAGAACTGAGGTTGGCATCAAAAGAGAAAGATGAGTTCTTTAACTGAGAAACCTCATAACTGGTTTTGGTTTTGGCTATATTATTTCTTATGTGCAATTGCATATAGTTTTTGTGCAATTGCATATAGTTTTTGTGCAATTGCATATAGTTTATGCAATTTTTGACCCCCTGTATGCAATTAGCGATAGTGTGATGTTTAAAGAAACGTTTGACTTGAATGCTATGTCATTGAGTTATTCACCCATTAACAATCTAGTAACAATTGAGGTTTCGTTCGTTGAGTATGTTGCGTTCATTTGATAAATTTAAATGTTGGTATGTTTGGTAAGAAAAAATAAGAGTTCACGAGAAAGAAGAAGACATGATTTTTTTTTTTTTTTTTAGGTGAAGTGTCTTGGGTTGCCATTACCATTTCAAAGACTGTATTGCTAAATCTGTAAGTGTATGGTTTAAATGTGATGTTCATGATTGATATTGGTTGTTGTGATTGCCGTAACTGTTATATTTTGGTTGCTCTTGCTAAGGATTCAGGAAAAGAGCAGTTAAGACAAGTGCATTTTTGTTACACTGAAATATGTGTTTTGAGATACCTTCACAGTGTTTGAATAATCTCTCTCTACCTCCCTCTCATTTGCAGAAAGGGGTATGCTCGCTTGGACTTTTCATGCATACTTGGTGAGATTCTCACCTTCTTCTGAGAGCCTAATATTTAGGGGCTAACATTTGTGTACTCTACAAGTTATAAATTGAGCTAAACTAATTACAAAATATTTTAGTTGAAGTGTTTTCTTTGTTTATGTTTCTTTTTTGAGATCTTATTTCTTATTTATGTGACATGTAGTCTTGGTTAGAGAAAATAGATGATATCACATATAATTTTCTATAGCTTTTAGGTAGTAGTAGATTATCCGTATTGTCATGCAAATGAACACACACAAAAAAGAGGCCCTCTAGCCAAAAAGAGGAAATTTGGTGATCTTTGCATACGTTATAAGAGTGTGAGCCAATGAGCCTTCTAGTAAAAACGAAAGAAGTTAAAAACCAAAAGAAGGGCGGAATGCAATTGCATATTGTAAACTAAGAATTGCAAACAGATGTTACGAAATTGCATACATATATATATGCAATTCCATATTGTAAAATGAGAATTGCACATAAATGCTACGAGATTGCATACAAGTATATGAACGAAAAAAGTTAAAAACCAAAAGAAGGGCGGGATGCAATTGCATATTGTAAACTAATAATTGCAAACAGACGTTACGAAATTGCGTGTATATATATGCAATTGCATATTGTAAAATGAGATTGCACATAGATGCTACGAGATTGCATACAGGCATATGCATATGGATACTGTAAATTGAGAATTGCACACGTGCTATCAAATATGCGATATATGCCCACAAAAACCATTAACATGGTTAAATTGTTGATTTAGTCCTTGAACTTGTATCCAATTTTCAATTTATCGCATGACATTTTTTTTTAATATTACGGATATGAATTTTCTTTATCGCCAATGTCTCCCCTGCCGTTAATTCCCTAACATTTCGTCCAATCTGTCATTAAATATGAGGGCACATTGAACATTTCGTACGTTAAATATAATTGAATTATGTAAAATAAAATAATATGAAAGGATATTAAATATATGCCTTTAAGCCAAACATGTGATATTGCGTTCTTCTTTGGATATTTCACCATCATTTATGGGCAAAATTGTTGTTTTCATCTATGTTATTTAGTCTACAATCATAACAGCACAACAATCCTTAGAATATGATTCGTATGTGGGCTAAGCAATGCGATTGGATATAAGAAGACTTCTCATATTTCCACTTCACTTCGTGGTCATATATTATCAATTGGGCATTGATCATAATTGAAAAGGTCCAATTTTCTTTTTTGTCAATTCAATGTGACTCAATCAATCGACCAATAAGTAATAATTTTTGTTGAAAGCTTTTAAATTTATATTTGTACCAACAATCATATGTTTGATTTTTTTGAATTTTTTTTTAAAATTAATAATAGGAATAATTGGAGATAATCAACAAAGTTCAATTTTATTCTCAATACTTCATTGGGTTTAATTAGTAGTAAATCGTGAAAGTTATATTCAGTAATTTATGCCCAACAAACTTACCTAAACAACGCTAAGCGACTCGTTCGTCGGGTAAATAATGTTGTTCGTTGACCAAATTACCCAACGAACTCCTTGATTTACTCAACAAAAAAGGTATTTTACTTCGAAGACGCAAGGGGAGCGCTCGGTGAGTAAAGCTCGTCGTTCCCCGAGAAATTGGACTAACTAAAATATTTTATCAAACAAACGCGCTATTTTTTAACTTGAAAGCAAGGGGTGCGTTCGTTGAATAAAGTTGGTCGTTTCCCGGGAAATTGGACCCAACTAACTTACTTTTTCAAACAAATGGACTATTTGTTCATGCGAACACAGGGGTTGCGTTCATTGAGTAAAGTTGCCCATTCCTCGTTCTTCAGAAAAATGGGCCAAACTAACTTACTTTTTTAAACAAACAGACTATTTGTTCACGCAAACGCAGAGGTTGCGTTCATTGAGTAAAGTTGCATATTCCCCGGAAAAACAAACTCAACTAACTTACTTTTTCAAACAAACAGGCTATTTGTTCATGGGAATGCAAGGGTTGCGTTGGTTGAGTAAAGTTGCTCGTTCATCGGAAAAATGGGCCAATTATCGAAATTACGTAGTAATGGACATTGTTATGTAGCACAAATGATTTTCCAAAAGATCTCGAATTTCGTAAAACACAATGTGATTAACCTAATATTGAATAACAGACATATGGTCATAATAAAGTATTTGCTTCGTTTTCTTTGTCTTTGCGCTATACATTAATTAGGTTTGTGTTTTTAAGGTATGTTTAGTTTGCACACAGCCGGTTTGCATTTGTATTTCACATATGCAATTGCATGACGATAATGCAATGCAAGAGTGACTGTGCGCAAACCCCTAATAAGGAAAAATGTATCATATTTTTTTTGTACATGCATAATTAGACCTGTTTTTTGAACTATAAATCGAAGGGTGAAATGAACCGAAATACAGAGCATAAGAAACGGTAAGGGGCAATAAGCCGAACATATTAAAAGCTCCTTGCAAAGTCCACATGGACGCAAATCATGCGGAACATGGTTACAGAAGTTAATCGTAACATGAACTTTGGGATCATTTGGATCCCAACCTTGCTGTTTTGGGTTTTTGACAACGTGAGGTTGGTTTGAAGAGAAAGCCATGCATTTGTAGTGGATAAAGTCAAAGATGCAATCACTCAAATGCCCCTTTATAATAGAATGGGCGGTTTAAAATGTTAACACAAGGGTTACCCGGAAAAATTAACCCAGCCAACTAACGTTTACAAACAAATGAGGGTTTTGTTCACAAAAACGAAAGGATTGCGTTCGTTGAGAAACGTTACCTGTTCGCCGATAAAATATCCCCAACCACCTTACTTTTTCATACAAACGTGGTGTTTAGTAAAGTTACTCGTCCCCCGAAAAATAGGACCAACCAACTTACTTTTGCAAACAAACGGGTAGTTTGTTCAATGGAACGCAAGGGTTTGCTTTCGTTCAGAAATACTCGATGTTCCGCTAAAAAAGATGGCTAACAATCTTACTTGTTCAAACCAACATGGTATTTATTCACACGAACGCAATATGTGCGTTACTTGAAAAAAGTTACTCGTTCGTCGAAAACATGCCCCAACCACCTTACTTTTTCAAACAAACGGGGTATTTTTTTCACACCAACGCAACAGGTGCGTTCGTTGATGAAAGTTTTCTATTCGCCGAAAAAATATATCCAACTAACTTACTTTTTCAAACAAACGGGGTGTTTGTTCTAATGAACGCAAGGGTTGCGTTCTTTCAGTAAAGTTATCCGTTCCCCGTAAAATGGGCCCAACCAACTTACTTTTTCAAACAAACGGGGAGTTTGTTCAAACGAACGTAAGGGTTTGCTTTCGTTCAAAAATACTCGACGGTCCGCCGAAAAAGAATGCCAACATAGTTACTTTTTAAAACCAACATGGTATTTGTTCAAACGAACGCAATACGTGCGTTCCTAGAGAAAAGTTACCCGTTCGCCGAAAACATGCCCCAACCACCCTACTTTTTCAAACAAACGGGGTATTTTTTCACATCAACGGAACATGTGCGTTCGTTGAGGAAAGTTTTCTGTTCGCCGAAAAAATATGCCCAACCAACTTACTTTTTCAAACAAACGGGCTATTTGTTCACGTAAACGCAGGGGTTGCGTTCATTGAGTAAAGTTGCTCGTTCTTCTAAACAATGGGCCAAACTAACTTACTTTTTCAAACAAACGAGCTATTTATTCACGTAAACACAGGCGTTGCGTTCGTTGAGTAAAGTTGTCCATTCCCCGTAAAAATAGGCCAAACTAACTTACTTTTTCAAACAAACGGGCTATATGTTCATGCGAACGCAGGGGTTGCATTCGTTGAGTAAAGTTGTCTGTTCTCCGGAAAAATGGACCAAACTAACTTTCTTTTTCAAACAAACGGTATATTTGTTCACATAAACACAGGGGTTACGTTCGTTGAGTAAAGTTGCTCGTTCCCTAGAAAAATGGACCCAACTAACTGACTTTTTCAAACAAACGGGCTATTTGTTCACGCGAACGCAATGGGTTGCGTTCGTTGAGTAAAGTTGTCCGTTCTCCAGAAAAATGGGCCCAACTAACTTACTTTTTCAAGAAAATAGGCTATTTGTTCACGCGAATGCAGGGGTTGCATTCGTTGAGTAAAGTTCCCCGTTCCTCGAAAAAATGGCCAAACTCACTTACTTTTTCAAACAAACGGGCTATTTGTTCATGTAAACGCATGGGTCGTGTTCCTTGAGTAAAGTTGCTCGTTCTCCAGAAAAATTGACCCAACTAACTTACTTTTTCAAACAAACAGGCTTTTTGTTCACGCGAACGCAATGGGTTGCGTTCGTGGAGTAAAGTTATCCGTTCCCTGAAAAAATGGGCCCAACGAACTTACTTTTTCAAATAAACGGGCTATTTGTTCACGCGAACGCATGAGTTGCGTTTGTTAAGTAAAGTTGCCCGTTTCCCAAAAAAATAGGCCAAACTAACTTAATTTTTCAAACAAACGGGCTATTTGTTCATGTAAACGCAGAGGTTGCGTTTGTTGAGTAAAGTTGCCCATTTCCGAGAAAAATGGACTCAACTAACTTACCTTTCAAACAAACGGGCTATTTGTTCACGTTCGTTGAGTAAGATTGCCCGTTCCTTGAAAAAATGGGCCAAATGAACTTACTTTTTCAAACAAACGGGATATTTATTCATGTGAACGCAAGGAGTGCGTTTGTAGAATAAAGTTGTCCGTTCCTCAGGAAAATAGACCCCACTAACTTTCTTTTTCACACAAACGCACTATTTTTTCATTCGAATGCAAGGGTTGCGTTCGTGGAGTATGTTGCGTTCATTTGATAAAGTTAAATGTTGGTATGTTCGGTAAGAAAAAATAAGAGTTCTTGAGAAAGAAGAAGACATGATTTTTTATTTTTTATGTTGTTTTGTTTTGAGTCGAAGAAATTATTATTATTATTTTTTAAAGAAAAAGCGTATGGGTGTGATATATAGTATTGTTAATTTAATTGGATCTTTCCCCTGATATTTTTCAGGTGCTTCTTTTTTAAAACTATTTAAAATGTGGTTCTTAAAATTTTTCATGTAAGCCTTGTACCAAGGGATATGCACTAGAAACCAACTCCACTAAATAAATTTTTGTGTCAATTTGTTGCACGTTGGAGTATATATACAGTTGTTATAACATTTCCGATTTTTAGATGTACGTGTAACTTACATGAAATTAAAAAATGCATCTCGGCCAACTCTTGATTGTTGCACATTACTGTCGACTTTGCGCTTTCCTTTTGTTGATCCCCTTTTTTGAGCTTCCATAACTTGCACAAATCAAGTACAAAACACTATCATGCAATTGTCTCTAGCGCTGAGAATTTGAATACTAATCTAAAGCGTAATACCCCCTAAACCCCGTAAACACCACAACATCACATTGCTTAATTAAAAAAATACGGAGACCTGGATTTGCATACAGTTGCTTAGTAATTGCATATACGGATATGCAATTGCTCGATACTACTTGCAAGTGCATCAGCCCTCGATTATAACATTGCATAGATAATGCACACAACCCACACATGCATTTCTCTATTGGGCCGAGATTCTTACTCATTTCAAATCCCAATCCAAATTTTAACGAAGCCTAACATTACACTTTCGGAACACTTTACTCCCTATAACAAATTATTCAAAAACACAGTCAAACCTACCTACCTACCACGAAATCACCTCACTTGCATAATTTGAAAACAAAACTATATACTCTAATTGCATTCAATGACTTGGATTTGCATACAGGCTATTAGTAATTGCATATAGAGATATGCAATTGCATGAACATTACAACCATGAATGTGAGATACCCACTTCACCTCACGACACTTTCAAAATGACAAACGCACTTCATCTCATGAATGTGAGAAACCTACTTCCCCTCTTGCCCAAAGTCATCACCACAGAATTTCAATTAACAATACCATAAAACAATGTTAACTTACCTTCACAAGGAACTAATACCAAATGCTTTCACAAGGGCTCGATTGCAGACGAGAGGAGTGCCAATAACCCACCAGTGACTGGAAAAACTAAACTCCAATTCCTATTATCAACCCAAAATGCTAACCCCTAAAATTTTCCCCAAAATTCAAACCCTAGAATAGGTGGTTTTTGACAATGATGTCAAAGAAGAGAGAGAGAGGTTGCAGAAAGGAGGAAGAAACTTTCTACAGAAGAGGAGTTGAAGAAAATGACTTTGAAGATGATGAAGATTATCAGTTTGAAGTTGAAGCATACCACTTTGCGGAAGAAGAACGTCAACTGAGTGTGCATGTGAAATCGTTTACCTGTTCACCTTAGCAGCAGCTCGTGAAATCGCTTTATATTTTGACTACCTAATAAATTTTTGTTCACACAACAGACCCCCATCTTCCCTTTCAAGTTCTTAAAGTTGAGTTTAAACATATCAACACCCTCCAAGTATTTGGAATTCAAGCAAACACATACCAACATAAAGGGTACATAAATGATCTCTGGGTTTCTACATGGCATATCCTAAGAGACTGAAACGAGTGCTTCATACCAGGCACTAATGCTTGCAATACAGGCTTCAGATAACCAACAAATTACTGAAACATCGACTTGCTTGCCAAGTCCTGTGTGAAGTGAAGTTCCCACCACAATTAAATCATACACAATCAGAGGCCTCATGGGTATTTATATATACAATCAGATCAAGAGGCACTATAACAACCCAGCAGAAATGCAGAGTGGGAAAAGAAATACAAAATTTGAATAATTAATTTCTGGAATTGTTTAGTGAAAAAACTGAAACAACAATTCAAAATCACTAGTGATTAGCAATTTACAGCACCAAAAATCACCTCACTCACATCATATAAACATGATAACAAAATCCTTGATTTAATTACCAAAAAAGAGAAAATGAAAGCTGGTTGGCTGACTTAATAGAGATTACTTACTAACAATCATTACAGAACATAAAAATATATGCGATAAAATTGGAGTTGTCTATCTTTTGGCACAAAAAGGGAAGACAAATCGATGTTTACCTAGAGCAGCAAGTTACTAAAAAGCAAAAATAGAGCAGTTCGTTAAGTACATAACTTTAATTTTCTAAATTCTTTAATCAACTGCACAATAATCTACCAAATTCTCATTTACAGCCAAATTGTAAATCACATATTAAATTTTAAAAGGAACAAATAAATGGCAAAACCCAAAATTTCATTTACAGCCACACCGGTCAAAATTCACACAAAAGAAGAATAAATTAAATAGAACCATCAATTACACATAACGAAAATCAACACACGAACTTATCGAGATGGAGGAAGCAGCTGGAGAAGACGAAGTGGGTTTCTGGATTTTGGCTGAAATCTGCTCCTCAGATGGAGAAGACGAAGTGGGTTTCTGGGTTTTGGCTGAAATCTGCTCCTCAGATGGAGAAGACGAAGTGGGGGGAGCTTCTTCAAGCTGTAGAAAGCTGTGCAGCTGTGACTTCAACGAAATAGAGCTGTGGCTGTGCAAAGCTATGGAGGAGGAGATAGATGAAATCGAGTACGCATCCTAGGTTTTGAAGGAGCATGATTTTTTTTCCTTATTTTAACTGGTTAACCAAAACAACCAGTTTCAATTGTTTTAAAAAAAAAAAGCCCATTTTAAAAAAAAAAGCCCACGTGACTAGCATGTGATCGGCTGTACTGGTACAGCCGATGCACCACAGATGAACTCATGTTTTTATGCAAGCCATTGGGTATGAAACTTAAGATCCCATTCTAATATGACCATCTCATGATAACAAGAATTCTATAAGGGCCTTAATAGGGATGGCAACGGGCCGGGTAGGTACCGAACATGACAATACCATTCCCGTCCCCACTTCCCATCCCCATCCTTGTCACCATCTCCATTCCCAATAAAAAATTCAGGGATTCCCAGACCCTGTCGGGAGAGTATCTCTCAAACCCGACCCGAATTCCCAATTTTTTTAATATAAAATATTGATCATACATTAAATTATCATTCAACGCATTCAATTTAACGATAAAATTGATCTCAACTACTGAATTTAGGGGGGTGTATTCAATTGGGATTTTAAAAGATTATTTTGAGATAAATAAGTCATGTAGTATTCAATTAAGACTTTGAAATAATCTAAACAAGTCTTGTGGTATTCCATTAAGATTATTAGGATTTTTAAATGAGGGTGTCGAAATCCAGTGGTATTCAAATAGGTAATAAACAGTAGGAAAATCCTAAAAATGCCCCAAAAATTACTCTGGTGTCCTTGTGATGTTATAAAACTAGGGGAACCTATAAATCATCCGTTTCGTAATGAAAAATTCTAAATTATTTTACATAACTCACTTTCCTCTTAACCCTAAGTATATATGTTTGTTAACTTAAACTTCAATAACCTACTTCAACAAGCATCTCCCGTTAATGTTCGGAATAATTTTTTAAAATGCGTAACAATGAATCGGAGAATTCAGCAAGGGAGATGGAGTGTCAATGAGTTCGTAGCAATTTTCGGATCATTTTTCTAATTTAGTTATGAATTTTCTAAGGAAAAGTAATAAAATAATAATTTAGGGTAAAAGGCGAGGATGTGGCCATGTTGATTGACGTACACTTGTGCAAGTGGTGAAAGGTGACCGGCTAAGATCGCGCCAGGTGTCCTCTTGCAATTATTTTGGCTTTTTTAGTGCAAAAATCTTTGAAAATAGGTAATAAATAGTAGGAAAATCCTAAAAATGCCCCGAAAATTACTCCGACCTCCTTGTGACGTTATAAAACTACGGGAACCTATAAATCATCCGTTTCGCAATGAAAAAATCCAAATTATTTTTACATAACTCACTTTCCTCTTAACCCTAATTCACTTTAACAAGTATATTTCCTTAATATTCGTTATATAATTTGTAATAATACAAGAATTAGTTTCCCTATATAAAATAATATGTTTTGTTATAATAATGTACATATATAATAATTGCACATGCTTTGAAGCCATCATTGCAACTACGCCTAGAGCTTTGAACACGTCAGAAGTATTCAATAAGTTGTCCACATGCAACTGCACCTAGAGTTTTTAACACGTCAGAGGTATTCAATAAGTTGTCCACATGCAACTGCACCTAGAGTTTTTAACACGTCAGAGGTATTCAATAAGTTGTCCATATGACGCCGCATTGGGAATCAGTAATATATTTTCTATCATGTCCAATCACATAAAATAATGTCATACTTTTTCTGAAAAACCTCACACAAGTGAAGCAATTTTAAAATATTAGTGAATATTTGTCCTAGTCTATATGAGTGATTATATATTCAGTCTGCATTTTTTTCACAGTATATGTTAATTTTGAGAGGGATTCCACAAACATATAATATAAAGAAAGAAAGAAATAGTAGGAGATGAACCAGTACAAAAAACAATATATAAATGGTACATAATAATTCCATAACCTTGTCACAAACGCACTCACAAATGCTTTTCCATAAACCTTGTCCTAACATATAATAAATAAAGGCAACATTGCATATGATGCAACCATGTCCAAATCTGATACGTGATAAAAAAAAAATGGACATGGCAGCAACATATGACTGAAGTAGATGGGCTCTTTGCATCTTGTGTTATCGTAATTAAAGACATCAAAATATTAAGGTTGAAATCTTCCATAGTAGTAAGCATCAAAATAGGTTTGAAGCAGAGTTCAACGAAAATTCCAATTCCACTTATTTGCCTCTGCTCAAACATGAGAACCAAAATGGTTACTTCCTTTACTGAGTATATTTGTTAACGTCAGAAACGGTAATAGATGACCAATCAAACCCGGGTACGACGAGTTTTGCATAGGATCAGAAGTAGTCGAATCCAGCTTGCATCACACTCTTCTTTGACTCCACTGCATTAGATGTGTTCTTGCATATTTGAACAGCTACACTCCAAAGTTGTTTGTGTCTACGCTTCATGCGCTGCAACTTCGCCCTATCCAGATTGGCCTGCCTTTTGTCATCTTCAATTTGGCCTTCAACAAATTCCAAACGTGCCCTTGCCATTTGGATTTCATCACCAAGTTGAAGATGCCTCTCCTTCCAAAAAGCAAGAACTCTTTCAGACTCAAAACTTCCAACAAAATGGTCATTCTATCTAGGAATGTGACATTGCTTGTCTGGTGACTCACTTGCATTTCGAAGGCGGTCTTTGTTTGGAGGGGTGTTTATTATGCTCACATCAAACTTGGTTAGTAAATCCATTCTATGAGGGGAATGAGTTTCTATGGAGGAGAGAGTTTCAGTAGATGGAGACAGATTCGGTGGAGGAGTGAGTTTTGTGTAGAAGGAGAATTTCTATGAAAGGGGTGATAGTAATACCAATAAAAGGGTTCCCGCCAAAAAATATTTGGTTGACAATGTATAAATTAATTTTTGGTCTGATACAATCTAAGTTTAATCCTAACTAGTTTGGTTGAGTTCACTAACTAGATGTCACTTCCATTGAGTTTCTTTCAACCACTATCAGTGGTGTAAGGAGAGTGTGAGGTCGACATTCTTGAAAAGCAAAACCTGACACCTCTTTTTTTAAAAATTGAAAAAAAGTACATATGTTGACTACACACAAGCTTTGGTATGTTGGTCTATAAACTTATGTTCCCTTTCTCAAACGAAATTGCATATGCAATCCTCATCCTCCCAAAACAAAGAGGATTATTCAAGCATGTCAACCTCTTCAGGCGCCAACAACACAATCGAAGATGACAAATTGGAGTCGCAGGTTCTATTTCCACATTGTACCCACCGACCCCTTCCTTTTTCAACATCATTTGGGAGTGAGAGGGACTCCGATGATTCATTAGAGGCAATACATGCAGTCAGTGGCAAGCTGGATTTTAATTCCAGACTGATCAATTCATGGCACGAGAAATGTGTTGAAGACGAGGCAATTTTGGCTGATCTTAACATTAGAGTGAACAAAGCGTTCTCCCAAAAGAACAAGTACTTGAAGCTGAGTCATAAAAGGAAGCTGAAAGCTGAGGAGTTGGATACAGTAATGAATGATGAAATGAAAGGTTGTTTGATGAACCATATGCGATGCGAAGAGCACCATAGTGAACTGGAGTTGGCATTCAACAAAGGATTCGACAAATTCCGAACATTTGCGGCAACTACTCATACAAGTTATGATTGGAACTATGTGTCCCCTGATGCTGTGAGAGAGATACTAGACAATGGTGGTGACATGAATGAGCATAAGCACGTCAAAGCCGCTCGAAAGAAGCCGACCGATACGACTAAGTGATTGCGGCTACCGCTGTTCAGTTGGTGAGGGTGATCGTGGTATTGCACAAATTAGAAGTATATTCCCTTAATGTCATTATCTAATTTAAAATAACACAAATATCAGTTTCATTTGCTTCATATATAATTATTGGGACTATGTATTGCAAGTCATCATGTGTTCCTTCAGTTGGTTGAGGGTGATCGTGGTAAAAGTCATTGCTTCTTCACATAACTCAAAATTTCATACTTTATCAAATGTCTATGAAAATTTCTAAATAGGGAGAAGACGTAAAATTAACATGTGTCCAAATTTCATGCAAGAATGAAACCAAGCAAATTTTCATTTCAATTACCAGTGGACATAGTAAGAGCTCATCGGTGGACATGAACAAAAAAACAATAATAATCAAAAACTGAATCTAGAAAACTTCACCTAATCATTAATCATCATAACAACCAGATTTCGTCTAATAGAAACATAAATCATTCAGTTGGTCCGTGCATCCTGTCAAATTCGTCGAATAATGGGTCACTACGATCTATTGGAATTAATTCGTCATTGTTCGATGGTGATGTCTTGCATAAACATCAAACACAAGCACATAAAACATTTACCTATTCAAATTTTAGATGTTATTATAAATAGTGTTAGCATCTTACAATGTGTTCAAATTTCTTGGGCATTGTCTTCTATCATGACCAATGTGTCCACACTCCCGACAATGTCTAATCCCTCGTTTCATTGCCTTTTCCTTTGCTCCCGTTACTCCTTTCGACCTTCCTTTGCACCTCACTCTCTTAGGGTCTTTCATATATTGTGTTTGAGGGCTGGACCCTCCAACTTCGTTATTACTTGGTCCATCCTTCAACAACTTCAACTTCACCTGCAAACTTTTTAGAGTCTCTGACAGTAGCTCACATCCTTCTTCACTCATTAATGCATCCTCAACCACATCTGAAGCAAGTCGAGACATTGTACTCTACTTTATTAAAAGACCAGGATCTGTAGAGTCTTTAATTTCGTTGCCATTTGCATCTGACACCAATCCAGATTTCACAGTTTTCTTCCACCTCTTCAAAATATTTCCAAGAACAGCCAATGAGAAATAATGTTACAGACCAAAAGCAAACAAGGCAAAGTTAAACCACCCTTCTTAAGACACAAAGCACCAGACAATTTCTATTTATCGAATCAGCTCACAGAAAATGGTCGATGTGTATCACTTCAGGTCTCTCTTTGTCTAGATCAATTCATTAATTTGCCATTGCACTTCTGATATCTAAGAAAATCCATTGGCTCAAAAGACACCATCAGCTTCAACTCTGAAATTATGCATGGTTGACTACACAAGTTGTTTTGACCTCCAAACATGGAAAAATTTCTCAAGCCTGCAAGAATGGAATGATAAACAAACTCTGCGAAAAATAAAATAAAATACTACATGTAAAAAAAAAACAAAAAGATAATTAAACTGAACACAATAACTTACAGCAACATTTAGTAATCTAATTCATGGATACAAAGAAAACATTGACTTGATTTGCTTTCTCTTATGAGCTTTAGTATTATTAAACTGCAGCATCCTATCAAGTGCCTACAAGAATCAGAAGATATTTTCTGAAACCCCATATTTTTAGAATAAATAAAAAGAAAACAACATCAGCAAAATTGTTAAAACATTAGTCAAATTGTTGAGAATATAAAATCTCACATCCACTATTCTAAGCCTTGCATTTCAATATATAAAATTATGAACCTCTTCAGCCATTATCACCATAGTACTAGACTTCACTGACAAATAATGCATAACAAGTGGATGTCACAATAAGAGGATGTCTCATCAAATAGAACTTTGTAGCTAAAGGAATAATTAATTACATGATACATATGCAATAAACAAAGGAGCTGGAAATTAAATGAAACCAGGATGGGCAAATCTATTTCTTCAATCACAGAAGCATTTAATGGGTAAATTGAACAAACAACATATAGGTTCATGGGCTGAGGTAGAATTTCTTCATTCATCGTTAGCCACCTTAGTCCTTAAGAAGAAGAAATACATTAATCCCTAACCCTTCTCTTCCTCAAATTTCTTTCCTTCCATGCCTTGAATTCTATCCCTATTCATGCACCCATGACATGATAAGTCACAGAGCAATATCAACAAGCTACAAAAACAAGTCTCCTCATTACCCATTCGAACCATGCTCAAATGATACCCAAAAACAGAGTGATGTTAAAACAATTCCTTCTGAGCCACAAAACATGACGAAGAAGTAACCAGGCTAGATCACGGGCAAAAAGTACTTCATAATGAGAGCAGCAGAGTCACTGCTCTGTCGAAGAACTCTGTACTAGAAAACCATCATATGATGACAGTCAAAATGAAGATTTGCAAGGTTTGTCATGTCATGCAATAATACCAGTCCATCGAACTCATCTACCTAGTGAATAAAAAATATATACATTCCAACCTTAAATATGAATGGAATTGATTTCGTTTAGATTTGAAACTCTGCACCATCTTACAAAGTAAACAACCTATATTTTCACATAAGAGGACTAGTAAACATCTAATAAAATTTAAGACCCTGTTGCACCACATATGCACTTGTTTATTTGAATTGAACCTAGAAAGAAACCTCACCCATAATTTTTTAGCAACACCTATAATACCCAATTAACACACAAATCAATTTGTCGAAGAAAATCATGAAGAAAGTGCACACATAGCCCAATTGTATAGTGTCATCTGCTCTGTACTCCTTTTCATCAATTCATGATTTTGTGCAAGGAAATGCAAAGAAGTAAGAACCCCTTGAACATCATCCATGGCCCGCATTTGAAGTTTTTTATGCCATTTGAAATACCCATTTATTTACTTTAACACTAACCAAAATCATAGATATGAAACCAATCTCAAAACCATATCAGATGACCCAAAACAAAAACCCATCACCCAATCCTTAGCTAGCAGGAATAAAATACCCATTTATTTACTTTAACACTAACCAAAATCATAGATATGAACCAATCTCAAAACTATATCAAATGACCCAAAATAAAAACCCTTCACCCAATCCTTACCTAAAATCACAATCACAATAAAGAAAAACAAATTAGGGTAATCTGAAGCCCAGATCAGATATCTCATCAATTCCAAACCCTAGACTCTATAGAAACTCCTAAACCAATTTCATACAAACCCATAAACCATAAACCAATTTCAGAGCAACCTCTAAACCCTAAAACCCTAAACCAATTTGGAAGAAACCCCTAAACCAATTTCATACAAATCCATACACCATAAACCAAATTCACAAAAACCCCAAATTTCTAAGAAAAGGAAGATGAACAGTAGCTCGTGGCTGTGAACCGTGGAGGAAGCTTGGATGGCTGAGGGAGGAAGATGACTGCGTCGGAGAGAGAGAGAGAGTTACACGACAGAGAGAGCTAAGCGACAGAGAGAGACGGGCTGAAGAGAGAGACAGAGCCAAGAGAGTTGAGAGAGAACCCAATTTCTGAAAAAGTTATATGGGTGCAATCAGTTTACAATAAAGATGTATTTATAGGTGGTAGTTTTAAAAATTTTGGGGAGGGATGGTATTTTGAGCTATTTCCCTTAAAACTATACAGAAAGGTGGACAAGTAATCCACCAAAAAGGAAAACAAGCTTAGACTACTTAGTTCTATGGAAAAATTGCACAACCTTCTTTGTCTCCACTCAATGCAAAAGCAATATCAGGCCTTGTACAAACTTGTGCATGCACCAAACTACCAACTATAAAAGCATAAGGCTTAGCTTTCATCTATTCCTTCTCTTGATCGGCAATGCTCCTTGCTAGGCCTATCACCTTTTGAAATAGCAACACTTTCACCATGGTAATTCTCCATACCAAAACGTTTAAGTATCTTCTCAATGTAACCCTTTTGAGACAATAAAACTGAACCTTTACTCCTGTCTTGGCTAATTTCAATACCCAAAACATATGATGGCTCTCACTCGTCTTTCATATCAAAATCTAATAGTAGTGGACTGAATCTTTGATCATCATCGTCGTCATCAGATGTTTTAATTTAATTAATTGCTTCCTGGCTTTGCTTGCGTGCTCTTTAATTGAAATTGAAAAATCTTGGGGAATTAATTATTAATTATATGGGATGTTTATTGAGTATTTGGTGAAAGTTTGGACTTTCTTTAATATTAATCTTACTAGTATAATTGCTTGCTCCATTTTATGCCTCTCTTAGAACCCAAGACTCCTCTCACCTTCATGTCTCACATCAGAATTCATCAAAGGAATACGGGCTGCAACCTTACCTGCTAAACAAAAGTAATTTAATCATCCATACTCACATAGTATACAGTGTAGTTCTGGATCAAACATCTTGTGTTCTGAATATAAATATGTGTGTGTGTGTGTATATATAGAAAATTGCAACGGCAGAAGGGTGGGAGAATCTGATAATGGTTGCTACTTTAGATGCCATGCATGGTAACTGTAAATGTACTAGAAAAGGAGATAATAAAAGGTTTTATTATTTCAATCATGGAGTAGGTTGATATTACTTGCATATTTCTGAGGGTTCTGCTAAACAACATTGACCTTTTTCCAATATAATATAAGATCTATTTGTGCTGACATTTCAATCAAATAATATAGGGATTTGACTATTGGCTGAAGCAGAAAGTACTTTGGCTATGAGTATGATGCAAGATTGTTTAGTTATTTTGTATAATTTACAGGTCATGATGGAATATTTAAAGAATCCTCTGTTTGAGAATCTCATAAAGCATTCACGATTCATTGCAGACACTTAGTTATCAGGGCGTCCAAGTTCTTTGATGCCTAGAATTTGTGCTTCAATTATAAGTTGGCTATTGGGAATTTCCAGTCAGGTTAGCTTTTAGGCGTATTTCGTGATGCAATTCCCCATCCCTATGATGGAGTAGGACATCTAAGGGTGGACACGATCCGGATTTGATCAGTTTTACCTCAAAATTACGGTTGAACCAATTACAATATAACGGTTTAATTCGGTTTGGTTTTAACAAAAGTCAAGGAGAAAACCGAACCAAAACAAACCAAATCAAACCAAACCAAACCAAACCAATTAAGACAATTTGGTTTAGTTTGGGCCTAAGCCAATTCTCTTTCTTTTTGCATTTTAAAAAAAATATATATTTTTAGCCTAATTACAACTAACAAATTCACAACTTGAACCATAATTAAATCATTTCCTGAATCACGAAACGAAACCAAATCGTATTGGTTTAATTGGTGTGATTGATTTGGCTGGATTGATGCCCACTACTAAGGACATTCAGTGCACAGCAAGGTATTCTGTCTTTTTAGATGATTACATCTAATTTATTGGTGTGGTATAAAGAAATGTTGCTTTGTAGAGGTCATCTAATAATATTGGTGCTTTATGATCTGGTTTGGTTGCTTTGGATTCTATAGAACATTCAAATATGTGTGAAATTTTTTTATTTTATTTAATGAATCATCTTGCAGATGCATGTGTATGTTTCTATTCTTTCAAGCAGTAGTCATTAGTAATTACACCAGGAACCAATAAAGACAACAAGAACAAGTTGTTCATTTTTCCTTCCCTTGAGTGCGAGGGCGAAGAGAAAGCTGTGGGGTCTGTGATCACAAATTAGACAATGAACTATTGAAGTATTTATATGAAGGGTAACGTAGTACTTTCAGGTTGGAAAATGAGTATTTGTTGTTAAATTTTATAAAGTGAGTATATTTGATTAAGGTTTATCTTTAATGATTATATCCCAAATAAAAAGTAAAACTGTCCCAATCAAATATTCGAATTCCACAAAACAGCAAAGTTTCATTCTATTATATATCACCCTCAAAATCAGAGAAGTGACTTAAATCACTTTAATTTCTATTTACCTTATCAGTTTTGCTTTTCTTTACTGTGATTTAATTACTGAACAATCTGTGGTAGAAAGTAAGGCAGAATAAGAGTATGATAGGGTTGGTTGGTGATGAAATAGCAATTAATAATTAATGGTGTAAAATTTAAAATAGATTTTCGCGTGTAATTGTTTATCAATAGTGGTTGGATTAGGTCCTTCCTTAATAATTCTTAGGTCTTTTAATTATGATTTTCCTATGTAATTATGAAAAGACTAAAATGGCGCCCCACAAGATGTGTCACGCCAGTAGGAGAATCAATTGCATGTAAATTTGTTTCTAACTTTCATGTGTAAATTAGATGAAGGTTTTAGATACTGATACTTTTCACAATAAAAAAACAAAACAAACGGGATTGATCAAATATCTCTATTTCAAACTTTCATGTGTAAATTTTTATTTTTATTTTTTCCCCTTCAAGGGTAAACACAATTTTGTCAATTTGAGGGGAAAATGAAAATGAAAAATTAAAAAAATCCACTAGCTGCTTCCCATGCCATCAAG
Source organism: Prunus persica (assembly GCF_000346465.2). NCBI lineage: Eukaryota > Viridiplantae > Streptophyta > Magnoliopsida > Rosales > Rosaceae > Prunus > Prunus persica. The sequence goes on from NC_034015.1 coordinate 9,983,102, forward strand.
GGGCCAAGTTTCACATGTGGCTTCCCATCCAACACTAGCTTGTTTTATTGATAAAGAAGAGAACCATTGCCCCCAATGCAATTTCCCATCAAAGGGTCAAGTTTCACGTGCTGCTACTGTTGCGTTTTACAGTGGCGCTAGCATTCCTCCACTCCCAAGTTACTTATATAATGCTTTTGGATACAAAAAAAGGAACAAACAAAATAATGCCGGGACAGGTCAGCAAAGCCTGTTTCTATCAAACATGTCTGGGAAACATTTATCCATTTCTGGTTCTGCTCTCCGATGTCCTGCATCATCAAAAATGGCAAAGAGATTGACATCATCTTCCTTCACATTTTACTCACATCCTAAATTAACTACATATTTCATTTGCATGATCATCTAAACACATTTTACATGGCTATTCTCCGTTCTTTAAAATTGATCCGCCTCTTAAAAAAGGCTTGGAGCACCCTTAAACAATCCAACGCTAGGAGAAACAAAAATCAAAAGAATAGAGCAACAGCAAGTTTACCAAGTGTACTCTCCCAAATTCAAAAGCTTGATACAATCTATGTCGAAACCGCGGCAGATATGGAGGTGGTGAAAAAACTTATCAATGCCCAGGAACCGTGGAAGGGCACCCACATTATTGTGAAGACCAAACAAGATGCCACGACTGCAACTATTAAACGAAAGGCCAAAGAGCTTAATTTAAAAGTCATTGAAAGTGACGATTGGAAAGACGCAAAGTAAGTCTTTTTTTTGTGTGAGTATTTATAATTTTCTTATTTCAAAAAATTATTTCTTATTTCAAAAAACCATAAAACAAAATAATAATCAAAATTCTTTAAAGTTTTCAACATAATACCTCTTTTCCGAAACCGCCCATTCCAAACTGCTTGTGACTCCACAGCCATAAGTAACAGTTTATTTGTATGAACGGAAGTTGGAGATTCTTGGTTGCATACATAAGAGCAAATCCCTTGTAAATAAATAACATAATCACTCCTTCAAATAAGATGATTCTCTCTCGAATCTCTTCTAACTCACTGAAATTGATACTCAGGAAACAAATGTGATATCAATACTTTTCTCTTCTTTTTGGTAATAAATGTTGCGATCAAAGTATGCAAAAATTAAAGAAAAACGCATTGCAATATTTAACTTGAATGAATTTGTTACCTGAATTTTGGGTTTTGTTTGGAGTTTAGCAGCTTGAGGTGCGATTTTCTTTCTAGTTTTATGGCTAAACAGATCACCAAAGAGCTAGAGAGTTCTAAGTTGATGATGAAAACTGATCGATATTGTGAATATGGCTTTCTCTTCTAAGAGTTCTAAGTTTTAACATGCTGCATCTCTGCATCTCTGCATCTCTGCACACCTAGTTGCCTAGCGGCAGCTGCATGCCATCTCTTCTTTTTAGCTTTAACTAAAATATCGCGCAGCGTGGGAATCTAAGAAGAGCCGGTTCCCTAGGCATGGTTGATAGACAGGCTTTGCTGACCCTTCCCACTATTATTTTGTTATTTATTTATTTATCCAAAAGCATTGTAAAAAGTAGATTGGGAGTAGTTTTTTTTTAATAAATCCAAATGCATTATAAAAAGTAGATTGTGCAACATTCTAGAGGAGATTTGAATGCTAACTAGTAGATTCACAACACACATTTAATGTGGCTGATAAAGTGTGAAAAAATTGAGAAGGGATTTGAAAAACCCACATTTAAATTACCAACAACGTTTTTACACATACCTCACCTGAAAGAAAAATAAATTTACACAGGAAAGTTTGATTTACCAATAACTTAGAAGCCGGTTCGGGCTTTTTTTAAAAAAATAATTGAAAACTTGTTCTTTTCATTGCATAAAGAGATCATACAGAGAGAAAGCAAATACAATACAATAAAGTAGAGGAGAGAAGCAGCTCCCAATGCACACCAAACAAGCACTAACAAGCACGCACTAGCAGTCAAATAAATCCCACAAAAGCAACTAGTGGAAAACGTAACCATACACATGGTTGATGGAAACAGGCTTTGCCCACCTATCCCACCATTATTTTGTATTTTTTTTTAATCCAAAAGCATTATAAAAAGTAGAACAAAAAAGCTTTATATTTATTTTTGTTATAAAGTGTTAGGATTAGTAACGGTATCCCACTGATAATATGTTTAGCATTATCGAGAGTCCATTTTTGTTAATGGTTAGTAAAAGAAGAGCAGATAAATATAATAGGAAATAATAGGGGAGGTCAGGGAGCAGAGATCTTATCGCTTATTCCCTTGCTGAGTGATCCTTCTTTTTTAAATTGATAGGATTTGGAGAGGGAATTGAGAGAGAATTGAGAGAGAGAAGTTTTCTATATTCTCAATCGTTCTTCAGATCGTCTGTACACAATGAAGGAGTTCGCATCCTTTTGGAGGCAGATGATTGGAGGAGGCTTCCAATTGGAGGAAGCTTCGAGGAAGCTTCCCAATTGGAGGTGGGCTCCACCTAATATATTTACAACACTCCCCCTTGGAGACCACAAGGGTAAACACAATTTTGTCAATTTGAGGGGAAAATGAAAATTAAAAATTAAAAAAATCCACTAGCTGCTTCCCATGCCATCAAGGGGCCAAGTTTCACATGTGGCTTTCCATCCAACACTAGCTTGTTTTATTGATAAAGAAGAGAACCATTGCCCCCAGTGCAATTTCCTATCAAAGGGTCAAGTTTCACGTGCTGCTACTGTTGCGTTTTACAGTGGCGCTAGCATTCCTCCACTCCCAATTTACTTATATAATGCTTTTGGATTAAAAAAAAAAGGAACAAACAAAATAATGCTGGGACAGGTCAGCAAAGCCTGTTTCTATCAACCATGTCTGGGAAACCGGCTTCTAAGATTCCCACGCTGCGCGATATTGAAACACTAGCTGCTTTCCAATGTTGCTTCCCATCAAACACTAGGTACTAGCTTGTTTTACTGACCCAGTGTTGCTTCCCATCAAACACTAGCTTTACCCGAGCAAAAGACAACCATTTACCTGATCAAAGGACACCACATTTCCCCATAAAAGTTTCACATGTGGGATTTATTTGACTGCTAGTGCGTGCTTGTTAGTGCTTGTTTGGTGTGCATTGGGAGCTGCTTCTCCCCTCTACTTTATTGTATTGTATTTGCTTTCTCTCTGTATGATCTCTTTATGCAATGAAAAGAACAAGTTTTCAATTATTTTTTAAAAAAAAGCCCGAACCGGCTTCTAAGTTATTGGTAAATCAAACTTTCCTGTGTAAATTTGTTTTTCTTTCAGGTGAGGTATGTGTAAAAACGTTGTTGGTGTTGTAAAAGTTTGAAGGTGGAGCTCACAGAGGAAGTTTCCTTGCATCTTCTAGACTTTCCTTTCCCTGTATTTATCAATTCAGAAGTTTCCTTGCATCTTCCAGGACTTTCCTTCCCTGTATTTATCAATTCAGGAAGTTTCCTTGCATCTTCCAGGAACCTTCCCTTCCCTGTATTTTGCCTAAACATTAGCCTATAAATAGGCATACCAATTGTAAAGGGGAGTGTGACCAACGGAGAAAAGAAAGAAAGGGGAGAAGAGAAAAAGAAGAGAGAAGAAGAAGAGAAAAGAAGAAAGAAAAGAAGAGAAAAAGAAGAAAGAAAAGAGAGAAGAAGAAAGAGAGAGAAAATTCAGTGAGCCTCACATATAGTAAACTCTAAAGTTGTAGCCCTATTATTTTATATAGTGAAAAAGTTACTGCTGCTGCTCTCCGAGGACGTAGGCATAGCCGAACCTCGTTAAATGCTGTGTCTCATCTACTTTACGTGCAGCTCAATATTCATACATATTCCAGGTTATTTTTATAACACGTTATCAGCACGAGAAGCTCTCAGGTATAATTTTTGTGCTGCACTATTATCTATACTACTAACCACTAACAAAAATGGACCCTTGGTAATACTAAACATATTATCAGTGGGAGACCGTTACTAATACTAACGTTTTTCTTATTTTATTCGGTGGTGGTTTTAACCCCACATTTATTTACTGTATGGTGTAGGTTTATTACCCATATATGCACCTTTACTTTATCGCAAATTTATTTTACCGCATATTTATTTTATTTACTGTATGGTATAGGTTTATTACCTATACAACAGTATTTATTTAAAAGGGTGGTGCGGGTTTATCGTCCACGCCTTTGATTTTATTTAAATGTATGGAGCAGAATTAGTGCCCATACAAGCACAATTTACTTTACCGCACATTTAATTTTATTTAAAGTATGGTGCGGGATTAACGTCCATACAGCAAGCAATTTAATTTATGAATTTAATTTACTGCACATTTACATTTATTTAAAGTGTGGTGCGGGTTTATCGTCCATACCAGTAATTTATTTACCAGCAATTTATTTTATGGATTAAATGTGCTGTATGATGAGTTTTTACAGTATGCAAATCAGGACCAGAAGTTCCTTGATCCTCATCATACAATTACATCAGGACTTGAAGATCCTTGATGATGATATTAATATGAGAGCTGGCAGTCTCTCCGGTACTGTATTTGTAAACATGTGATCGGACTTAAGGGTCCTTGATCCCTGACATGTAAATAAGGACCTAGAGTTCCTTAATGATGTAACAGTACCGTATTGGTTCATGGTGTCATACACATGTATGATAACTGTACTGGCAGATGAATAGATACGTATTCATGACTTGATGAATAGTACTATTCACATGAATAGTGACGTATGCATACATATTAACCATTTTGGGTAAACCGTCACTATATACAAAAGGGAACCCGCAGTTTCATGGTGTCGTACACATGGATGATAACTGTACTGGCAGATGAATAGATACGTATTCATGACTTGATGAATAGTACTATTCACATGAATAGTGATGTATGCATAAATATTAACCATTTTGGGTAAACCGTCACTATATACAAAAGGGAACCTGCAGTTCCTTAAACTCATGGATAAGCAATTAAATGAGATGCCAGAAGTTCCTCAAGATATGGACAATTATGTAAGGGCTTGAAGTCCCGAAATATGTACAGAAAATTGTAAAAATGTCCATACCATGAGAATATGTGGCTTTGGCCTGAAGTTCCAAATTTAAGAGTGTTGAGAACCTGAAGTTCCAACAATTAAATGGACAACCCTTGAGGTATTATTGCAAATTGTGGTATGCCACATATTTCTTTGGCATAAGAAGATGATGAATTTAATAAAGTTCGATTTTGTTATAATCGACACCTCAAGGAAGAAATATATTTTGTGAATTCCGGTTGTTAAGAATACACCGCGAAATGGATAATATTAATATAAACCTCAAATAATGAATTGAGACTCCCCACATATTTTGTTATATCTGGGCCGGAAGCCCATGGATCCAAATATATGAGAGATCCTAAACTTGAAGTTGTGGGTATATAGTAGTTAATGCTCTTTACTACTATATTGCGATATTATCATGGCTTTTACTCAATTCATATTTCATGTCCATTTGAAAAGGGCAAATAAATTCTGAGTTTGTGCCCAGGCCATAAGTTTCAGGCTACCATACGTTGAAATATGAAATTTGGGAGAGTCGATGTGGTTATTTGAACCTATAAGGCACAAGGTTCTAAATCGTCATTTTGAAAAAACGTAAAAACCACAGGTGCAAGTTTAAGAATATGCGCAATTATTATAACAGGAACATATAACAGATAGATTTTTCCACCTGCAATGAAGGTGCAGGCCCTGTGAAATCTATAAAAAATTACATTATGTTCTGGAAGCCTCTGCAGGAAGATGACGGCGCCTCTTAAGCTTAGCCATGAGCTTCTCGTGGTCTCCCAAAATTCTTTCATTGGAGACCTGCAGCATGTCTAGCCTTCTCAGTGTATCAACGGAGTACGAACTCACCAGTTTCAACAAGGAATTATTCTCTCCTTTAAGTTTCTCAACCTCCTGTTGAGACTCATGAAGCATTCTTTGGAGAGACGAATTTTCAGTTGTTAAATTCTCAACCTCGTTTGCTCTAGCACGCAAACGATCAGCCATGTTAGAAACAGAAACAGCACTCTGAATGCTAAAAGCCATTGAGTCATCAATAGCCTCTTCCTCTGATCTCCCCGTCAACAACATTTCATCCATTGGAGTAATGAAATTCCTAGCTACTATGACAGCAGTAGCATCATTCATCATCACAGAATCATTAACTGTGAGATGACGATTTTTGGATACAAAGGATGGACACCAAACTTGGGCGTCACTGGTAGTTGTGGGAGCATCATTTAAATTGAAATAATTTGGGCAGGAAGAAGAGGAAACCATTTTTTTTAAAGAAGGTTTCGAAGAAAGTCTTAGAAAAACTAAAGGCTCGGAAAATGAAGGAAGTTGAGTTGAAACGCAGTTTGCAAAGGCAATATCTATAGACGAAAATGTGGCAACTTTTCAGGACCCCAATATCTTCTCGAATCCCCATATTATCTTTTTCTTTCCCAGAGTCCAAAACTTCACGTGGCCTCTAATAATGCCTGTCGGCACTTTCGGCGTTTTTCAAAGTATTATTTTCAAAGCCGATCTTGCTTTACGGATTTCACGGAACTACTTTTTCAAAAGTATCCCGAGAATCTCACAATTTTCCTATGGTTAATTTGAAATTCACCGGTTCTACCTATTCATTGTATTTGTGTATAAATGTGTTACTAACGAAATTTTCTTTGCAAAAGACATCCAGTTTTCTCCATACCTAGTGATGCAATATCTACTTGTTTTTCTTATCAGTGAGCACTTAATATGCCTGAGAAGCAAGACTATCTCTGATCATACATTCAGGAAGCAAGACTATCCCTGATCATGTTTCCGCTACATTAGGGAACTGTGAAGGTGACCTTATGCTCCAATCTCCTGAGGTCTTGCTAGACTAGGAGAAATGAGAGCTTGTTGTTTGCTCCCACCAGCTTCCTTCCCTGATTGCTTACCTTCTCTTGCAATCAATATCACATTATTTTTGCATTTTTTCTCTTTTTATAACTCTCTGTTCATAAGAGATTTTATTTCTTTAGAATGAACATCTGAAGAATGAATCCATGAAGTAATCCTAACTATGAGGGTTATTTGTTTTGACAGAGGCAAAAGAGTTGTGATTTTTGCTCTTGCAGGATATAACTAGATCATCAAGCGCTACATTATATTTACTGGGCTGATATGAGCTTGAATGATACTTGAGAAAAGTTTCTCCCACCTAAGGATGTAAGTACTTGTGTTATTTTATGCTTATATACCTATTTGATATTTTATCTTGAAAGGTAACCAAATTGGGAGATAAGTCCGTTCCAAAAGAATGGCTTGTATGTATCCATGAATTATTAACGCAAATTTTACAGATTGCAAGTTCGATACATTGATAATACACTGCACAGATTAAAGTCCCATAAGAACAGAATATGGGTATAGCAGTGATCAATATGATGCACGCCTGTTGCGTAGCAAATGATGTGGATTGAAGTCCCGAAAGGACAATCCTTTGACATGTCAATATTGATATTATGCACGCCTAATGCGTAGCAAATTATATGGGTTAAAGTCCCATAATATGGGTTAAAGTCCCATCATATGGGTTAAAGTCCCAGAAATTAATTGACATGTATGTATTAATCTGTGGCATGCCTACAACATGACAGATATATGGGTTCTAAATATTCCAACTCTCTAAATAGAGATTATTTACGCCCTACTGTAAAATAACGCTCCATTGGAGGTTATAATCCACATTCTCACATAATAAAAGCCCCATGAAGTGGCTTGGGTACCCAAAAGCAAAGGAATGCTTATAATTGATGCATGCGCATGCACATGAGAATTGTGAGATCATGAATTGATGAATGACAATTTTTGGTTTTGGAGTAGCTACTCAAATCATCAATGGGCTGTGTTGATTGGAACCACGTTCAATTATTAAATGTCGACAATATCATTGGCCAAAATGGAACGAGGTAATTCCATTATAAATGAGAATGAACGTGAAAGAACAAACCCACAGTACGAACCCCAAAATTTGTTAATACTGAAATTTATACTTGGGTGTTCGGAATAAAAGGAAATATACCTACTTTGTATGACACACTGTTTCTGGCAGAAACAAGAAATGTTGGGTTTTCTCCATATTTACATATTCAATTGTGCCCCCCCTTATTACACAATTACGGAGACCAACATATTATCTTTAAGGGTTATTAATGCACAGAGCATATCGCCAGAAGCGATTTCCTAAAGATGTATAAATAGCTGGGTTAAAGCTATATAATGTGTCATAAAGTTTAATCCCTTTTAAACAAAATCCGTTGAGAGGATTGACATTGCATAAAGCAAGTCCCTAAAGGACATGTGCTTGAAGCACAAAATTTGTACTCAATATTAATATGCATAAATTACCTCAGTGAGTACATGGATTATAATGTGATTGCAACACATTAAAGCTTCTGCAGAATTCATGAAATATTTGTCTCGATCGAGCATTATGCCAACGAGATTCTTGCTTATACTAAGAAAGTATTAAAGTATTTTTATGAGGATTATCCGTTGGACACTTTAATGATTTTCCAGAAGTATATTGGACCGGACATCATATTTTCCAGATAGGGCTTAACTCCATCACCATCATTTTGGGATGATGTGAGGTATATGTGATGCTATCTAAGCATAACACCATATACGGGCATATTTTTTTAGTGAACTTATAAATAGCCCAAGTGTTCTAAGATATGCGGACTCAGGAAATCTCTATGGTCGCTTACTGGAAAAAGCTAGTCATGAAGTTTTTCATGGGGAGATATTCATCAGGGGGAGCATGGTATTAATAAAGACCTTCGTACACTATTGACTCACAGCAGCAGTGTCAACTACGATATTCAGACAGATGATCAACAGTATGGCTTAAAGATATTTTGCCAAGCATCAGGGGGAGTGTGCTGTCAATACAGACCCTTACACACTGTACTCTTTTTCCTTCGTCCAGGTTTTTATCCCACTGGGTTTTTCCTGGCAAGGTTTTAACGAGGCAGTGTCGCACGCGCGTCAATATACACAGAATTTTATGTTACACGTGATTATGTACTCTTTTTCCCTTCGACCAGTTTTTGTCCCACTGGGTTTTTACTGGCAAGGTTTTTAACGAGGCATATTCCATATCATTTGTGGTCTCCAAGGGGGAGTGTTGTAAAAGTTTGATGGTGGAGCCCACAGAGGAAGTTTCCTTGCATCTTCCAGGAACTTTCCCTTCCCTGTATTTATCAATTCAGGAAGTTTCCTTGCATCTTCCAGGAACTTTCCTTCCCTGTATTTATCAATTCAGGAAGTTTCCTTGCATCTTCCAGGAACCTTCCCTTCCCTGTATTTTGCCTAAACATTAGCCTATAAATAGGCATACCAATTGTAAAGGGGAGTGTGACCAACGGAGAAAAGAAAGAAAGGGGAGAAGAGAAAAAGAAGAGAGAAGAAGAAGAGAAAAGAAGAAAGAAAAGAAGAGAAAAAGAAGAAAGAAAAGAGACAAGAAGAAAGAGAGAGAAAATTCAGTGAGCCTCACATATTGTAAACTCTAAAGTTGTAGCCCTATTATTTTATATAGTGAAAAAGTTACTGTTTGGGCCCAAATTCGGCACACCCAAAACCAAGAGACAAGCCCATGATGAAATTGCCTGCCCAGCCCAAAGACTTGAGAAAAATAAAAATAGGATCCAGACAGATTGGGCTTCACACCAAGAATGTTGAAAACGAAGCTTCAGCCCAAAGAAATGCCCAAAGAGGAAACTGACAAGATGGGCTTCAAAAGATCAGCCCATGAATTATTGATTAGGTTCAGACCCAAGGGGATCAAAGACACACCCACGTGATTGTCTCAATGTTGAAGAATCAGCAATTCCAACTAAGTTTAAAATATGAAGGGGACATTTCTGAAACACTGCCGACAGAAGATCAAAAACCCATCTGTGTTCGAGATTTTGCTCCAAATCAATATACCATCTTCCAAGGAATTCACAGACCACACTTCCTGAGCTAAAAGCAGAAAATAGGGAACTGTTCAAGAAATACAAAAGAGAATAACCAAACCGCCATAAAAAGCCCACACAGACAATGGCATCGGTTGAATTAGAGAGGTGCCACCCAGGAAACCAGGGAAGAGACTGCTTTAGGAGGTGACTGCTTAGAGTTTGTCTGCCATGACTGATAAAGATCTTTTTTACTTTGCATTGTAAGAGATCTTTTATGCCGCCCATTATTTTAAAACCACCTCCCCAAAAGGGTCTCTTATAAAAACGAAAGTAGGCAAAGGAACAAATACACTCAACTCATCAACCAAAAAAAACAACAGCAGGAAAAACAGCCAAGAGCTCACTTGAATTCCAAGAGAAACCAACCTTAAATCAGAATTCCAAGGTTCAGACTTAGAAAACAAATTTCCTAGAACGAGATCCCTCGTTACAAATTTGGTTCAGCAAAAGCCAAGACAAACATAGTCTGAGTTTTCACAACTATGAAAACCTCAACAAATTTTACAGCATGGTTCCAGCTTGCTAAATCCTCGAGAATAGCCACTTCTGTCCCTTCAGACTGAAGAAGTCACAGTTCTGCCCGCTTAAGAGCCTCCCAAGGCTTGAAGTAGATTGAAGCTCTGCCAAAATCGAACTTTGGTATCGATTTACAGCTGAAGCCAAGCAGCTAAAGTTGTTGACAGTACAGTCCAGCATAGACATACCCAGTCCAGCCCGGATCAGAAGTTTCTACCCAGGCAGAAATGGGATTCCAGCCATCTTTTTGCCCTTCTAGAGTTGATTTCTCCCTTCTTAATTTTGTAAAAGGCAGTTCTGCCTGAAACAGTACTTTATTATTATCTATTCTGGCCAGAACAACCATTTTTGATACTGAGATAAATTGTGAAAGTCCTCACCAGTCTGAGGCAAGAAAAGAACTTACTTGGGAGATATTCCTCACCCAAATTCACAATCGTTTGTTTTAGAAGTCAGTAACTTGAGGCGCAAGTTATCCACTCTAAAAATAAGTCTGCTAGAATTTACATTGCTAGCAGTGGCACGCTCGCACACCAAAGAAAGCTGACTTGTCGACCAACAAGTGGTCTCCAAACCAGTGGGGAACTTCGCCCTTCCACATCAGGAGTTAAACACGAAAACGGGTGAACAGTTACTGCTGCTGCTCTCTGAGGACGTAGGCATAGCCGAACCTCGTTAAATGCTGTGTCTCATCTACTTTACGTGCAGCTCAATATTCATACATATTCCAGGTTATTTTTATAACAGTTGGTAATTTAAATGCGGGTTTTTCAAATCCTTTCTCAATTTTTTCACACTTTATCAGCCACATTAAATGTGTGTTGTGAATCTACTAGTTAGCATTCGGGGTGGGCACTCAAATTGGCGAACCGGAAATCCGAGCAGAACCGCACCGAACCAAACCGGAAAAAAACCGAGTTGACCAAAAAGTCAAAAACCGAACCGGACCGGTTTGGAACGGTTCCGGATCCGGTTCCATGTCTTCAAAAACCGAACCGGTGAAACTAAAAAAATATATAATTTCAATATATATTTATATTTAATGCTATATTTTTAATTTCACTAAAAAAAACCTAATATTTATCCAAGTTCAATGTCAAAATATCTCTCCTTTCTCACTTTAATATTTATTTTTTATATGAAATTGAATAATTTTTTAATTTTCAAGTAAAAAAATAATATTTCAGTTGAGAATTGTATTAAAAAACAATTTAAAAAAATAATTTTTATAATCCGGTTCAAAACCGAACCGGAACCGAAACCGGACCGACACCGGTTCAAACCGAACCGGACAGTTTTTGAAATTTTTTTTATTAAAACCGAACCGAACCAAACTGGATGAATAGTATCGGATCGGTTCTAATTTGAGGCAAAAATCGGTCCAAACCGAACCGTGCCCACCCCTAGTTAGCATTCAAATCTCCTCTAGAATGTTGCACAATCTACTTTTTATAATGCATTTGGATTTATTAAAAAAAACTACTCCCAATCTACTTTTTACAATGCTTTTGGATAAATAATAAATAACAAAATAATGGTGGGATGGGTCAGCAAAGCCTGTCTATCAACCATGCCTAGGGAACCGGCTCTTCTTAGATTCCCACGCTGCGCGATATTTTCGTTAAAGCTCTTCACGTTCCTGCCTTGTATTTTCACCAGGTAGCTACAGTCCCCCAACTGGCCCCCATGATGGCTGATATTAATTTGTTTTTTTTCCATGGATTGCTAACGTGAAGATGTATCCAACTATTAATAAGAGTACTTTTGCTGATATTTCAAATTTCATACACTCATACAAACCTTTATCCATTTTTGGTTCTGCTTTCCGATGTCCTGCATCATCAAAAATGGCAAAGAGAGAGCAGATGCAAGCACAACTCCTTTCCTCTTTCACTCTCCTTCTAACTCCAGAATTAAACCCAACACTCAACCTCTACCTCACTCTCCTCCTATATATTGACATCATCTTCCTTCACATTTTACTCACATCCTAAATTAACTACATATTTCATTTGCATCATCATCTAAACACATTTTACATGGCTATGCCTCGTTCTTTAAAATTGATCCGCCTTTTAAAAAAAGCTTGGAGCACCCTTAAACAATCCAACGCTAGGAGAAACAAAAATCAAAAGAATAGAGCAACATCAAGTTTACCAAGTGTACTCTCCCAAATTCAAAAGCTTGATACAATCTATGTCGAAACCGCGGCAGATATGGAGGTGGTGCAAAAACTTATCAATGCCCAGGAACTGTGGAAGGGCACCCACATTGTTGTGAAAAACTTACTTTGCGTCCTCCCAATCGTCACTTTCAATGACTTCTAACTTAAGCTCTTTGGCCTTTTGTTTAATAGTTGCAGTTGTGACATCTTGTTTGGTCTTCACAACAATGTAGGTGCCCTTCCACGGTTCCTGTGCATTGATAAGTTTGGCCTTTTGTTTAATATATATATATTACCCATTTCGAATAAATAATATTAAACAATTGAATTGTTATTCGCACTTTCATTTGTCATTTCCTCAAAAAAAAAAATTGATTTTTTTTTATATTTCTCTTGTTACGTAATACTTTATTCTAATTTATAATCGCTACATATTACGTGATGAGAAAGATATTAAGAAAGAATGCATGCACCAGAATTAATACATTTCTCTACAATTTATATACCTTATAGATGTACTCGACTAAATAACTCCTCTAATCGGATGTTCGGTATAAAATTAAAGACACCTCAAACCGAAGAGAAGAATCATTAATTAACAAAGACTAGTTTAGCAAAGCTATGTGCCACACGTTTAACATTACAACCTTAGCATCATCATCGCTCAAGCAAAGGAAACAAAGCAGAGATGATTTCGGAAAAGATAAGTGCAAAAAAACAGCAGTAAAGTTGAGAAATGAAAGCTAAGATAAGAGAGTGAGGTTGATGTATTAATTACTCAAATACTGAGTCCACTCCCACTCTTATGTATCCAATGACTCCATGCACTATATATACCCGTGACGCTTCCCATTCCTCTCCGTTTTCCTCCGTTCTCCACTTCTCTCTCTCTCTCTTCCCAAACCTGCAAAGGGGTTTTAGTACGGTTTCTTATCTGCCAAAAGCCCCTTCTAGCTAGCTGGCTAGGCGCTCCTCCTCCCGTACTCTTCGCAGGTCTCTGCTTCTTCTTTTCCATCACCTTATTTCTTTCCTCTTCGATCCACTCCGAAATCACCCTTCTATAAAAGTTCAGATTCCACCTAAAACCTCACTCAGTACAAACAACTCACTGGTACAGTGGTACAGTTTGTTCTGTATATGCTTCTTGATGTCTCTCAAGAACAAACCTACATCTCCAATTTCATTTCCTCTCCCTCAAAACCCATGACAAGCTTCCAAACCATCTCGTCCGTAAACCCCATGGTCAAATTTTCGGAGCAAGTAACCACCATGATCAAGCTCATCACCCACGAAAACCAAAACTCGCCTGTGAACCCGACCCATCTCCCACCAAAGCTCGTCCGGATCATACTCACAGACGCCGACGCCACCGACTCCTCCAGCGACGAAGAAGACAGCGGCGTACGCAGAGTCAAACGACATGTCAGACAGATCAGCCTCGAGCTCTCTTCACCTTCCTCCTCCTCCTCCCTTCTTCTTCTTCTTCTTCATTTTCTTCGGGTCATTCCAAACGGCTCAGAAAAGGCCAACGACCCACCAAGAAACTCGGGTCGAGGTCGCCGGGATCCGACCAGACTCGGCTGAACAAGTTCCGAGGAGTCCGCCGGCGACCATGGGGCCGATGGGCCGCGGAGATCCGTGACCCGACCCGGAGAAAACGAGTCTGGCTCGGAACATTCGACACGGCAGAGGAAGCTGCCACTGTTTACGACAGAGCCGCAGTGTTGCTCAAAGGTCCTGACGCCGTCACCAACTTTCCTAACGCCGCTATGACGGAAGCCAAGGTCGTTGTTGGAGTCGGAGTTCTCCCCACTAGTGTCTCCGCCCCCAGATTCCAAAGAACTTTCAGTGCTATTCAGTCAATATTAAATACAAAATTAATTCTAATGATATTCATAGCTAAGCTAAATGAAAATTATAAATACTCACAGAAAAAAAAGACTTAGTTTGAAATCTGCAGACATAATATTATTTGTTTTTTTGTGTGTGTAATTTTAAGTCTTTGGATATCAACACTCTTTGTTTCATTTCAATGTGTAATTTTAAGTCTTCAGACAACACTCTCTTGTATTGGTTTTTGTTCTTTTGTCAGCAGGTGGAAGGCCTTACTAGCACGACCAGACAACCTCGGTTCTTTCTCTCACTCTACGACTACGGCAGCTCACTCATTTAGCTTAGTTATGAATATTATTAGAATTAATTTTGTATTTAATATTGACTGAATAGCACTGAAAGTTCTGTGGAATCTGGGGGCAGAGACACTAGTGGGGAGGACTCCGACTCCAACAACGACAACGCCGGAACAAGCAACTGTGACTAGTAATTTAATTATTAGTTTTGGTGTGTAATTTTAAGTCTTCGGACATTAACACTCTTTGTTTTGTTTCGGTGTGTAATTTTAAGTCTTTGGACATTAACACTCTTTGTTTTATTTTGGTGTGTAATTTTAAGTCTTTGGACATTAACACTCTTTGTTTCATTTCAATGTGTAATTTTAAGTCTTCGGACAACACTCTCTTGTATTGGTTTTTGTTCTTTTGTCAGCAGGTGGAAGGCCTTACTAGCACGAGGCAGGAAATGGATAACAAAGTTGCTGAGGCTCCTTCTTCCGGAACTACAAATCCTGATGCATGACGATGGTCTCTGATCTCCTAATTTTATTATTATTATTTGTAATTGTGATGTTTTAAGGGAGTTTCTGACTTTAGGAAAGTTTTTCCATATGTTATTATAGTAAGTTTAGCTTTTTATAATATTGCACATTATTATTTACGGATTGACCATCGAGTTTGAAAGGCTTACCCACGCATTTACTATTTCTATTGAGTTAATGCCATTTTCCCGCATCTACAATTCAGGTTGCCAAGACACGAAAAACGGAAGTATCCACCAAGTAACAGGAAAAAATACAAAAAGCAAAGCAAAAGCCAAAAAGAAAGTCATGCTCTCTCTCGCGTTTCCAAGGCAACCCATTCTTCAGAATAACTTTATTAAGAGATCTTCTTATGATGGTAAAAAATATTCATCATGACTCTTGCTCGATGCCCCCAAAGAGCAAGCAAAATTATTTAACGTATGAAAATGACAAAAGCTGCCCAAAATTATTTCCGGTAAATATGAACCATCCAATTTCCAAACACTCCAAAAACAACAAAAAAATGTTTCTGGTGCATAGGCCGGTGGCGGGCTCCAAATTCCAATGCTTCATCCATCTTCTTCCATCTGATATCTTTTTCTTTTTTTTTCGGTCAACACTTCCATCTGATATCTTTGAAGAGACTTTTAGTTTTTATTTGATCCATTGGTCCAAACATTGAATCACAACACAGTGAGTTTTGTGGAGTATTTTATCACATATTAAGAACATAAAAATTTAGCATGTGTTTTATGAAGCAAATATGATTGCGGATCGATGATGCCTTAACAACTATGTGACATAATTATGTGCATTCTTATATTTGGTTTTCTAATTTCTCTATTTTGTAGTCGTTATAATTTATTTTAAATTTCATAATATTGGAATCCTTTGCGGATCTTCGTCCTATATTTTGCTTGTTTCATTAAAAATAACCGAGTGACTTAGTGAGATAGTGTCGTGAGATAGGGTCAAACAACTTTTCTTTTTCTTTTTTTCCCTGCGAAAGGTGTCGAACACTTTCAGAGAGAAAGTGGTGCAATTACTTGCCCACTGCGTAAAGTCCCTTTCAATGTGGATGAGTTTGAGTTACTTTCCTTCCAAGTTGAAACAAACAAGAAATCCAAAACGATCGAGCACGCACCAAGTCTACATCACTCACGTGCTCCTTTTTCCTATACCCTCTGCCCTCCATTCATCATGGCTTATGGTAGTACTACTACTAAGTTACAAAGTTTACAAACCCTTCCCTACGAACCATTCACAATTTTGTCAATTTGAGGGGAAAATGAAAATGAAAAATTAAAAAAATCCACTAGCTGCTTCCCATGCCATCAAGGGGCCAAGTTTCACATGTGGCTTTCCATCCAACACTAGCTTGTTTTATTGATAAAGAAGAGAACCATTGCCCCCAGTGCAATTTCCCATCAAAGGGTCAAGTTTCACGTGCTGCTACTGTTGCGTTTTACAGTGGCGCTAGCATTCCTCCACTCCCAATTTACTTATATAATGCTTTTGGATAAAAAAAAAAGGAACAAACAAAATAATGCTGGGACAGGTCAGCAAAGCCTGTTTCTATCAACCATGTCTGGGAAACCGGCTTCTAAGATTCCCACGCTGCGCGATATTGAAACACTAGCTGCTTTCCAATGTTGCTTCCCATCAAACACTAGGTACTAGCTTGTTTTACTGACCCAGTGTTGCTTCCCATCAAACACTAGCTTTACCCGAGCAAAAGACAACCATTTACCTGATCAAAAGACACCATATTTTCCCATAAAAGTTTCACATGTGGGATTTATTTGACTGCTAGTGCGTGCTTGTTAGTGCTTGTTTGGTGTGCATTGGGAGCTGCTTCTCTCCTCTACTTTATTGTATTGTATTTGCTTTCTCTCTGTATGATCTCTTTATGCAATAAAAAGAACAAGTTTTCAATTATTTTTTAAAAAAAAGCCCGAACCGGCTTCTAAGTTATTGGTAAATCAAACTTTCCTGTGTAAATTTGTTTTTCTTTCAGGTGAGGTATGTGTAGAAACGTTGTTGGTAATTTAAATGCGGGTTTTTCAAATCCTTTCTCAATTTTTTCACACTTTATCAGCCACATTAAATGTGTGTTGTGAATCTACTAGTTAGCATTCAAATCTCCTCTAGAATGTAGCACAATCTACTTTTTATAATGCATTTGGATTTATTAAAAAAAACTACTCCCAATCTACTTTTTACAATGCTTTTGGATAAATAATAAATAACAAAATAATGGTGGGATGGGTCAGCAAAGCCTGTCTATCAACCATGCCTAGGGAACCGGCTCTTCTTAGATTCCCACGCTGCGCGATATTTTCGTTAAAGCTCTTCACGTTCCTGCCTTGTATTTTCACCAGGTAGCTACAGTCCCCCAACTGGCCCCCATGATGGCTGATATTAATTTGTTTTTTTTCCATGGATGGCTAACGTGAAGATGTATCCAATTATTAATAAGAGTACTTCTGCTGATATTTCAAATTTCATATTCATACAAACCTTTATCCATTTTTGATTCTGCTCTCCGATGTCCTGCATCATCAAAAATGGCAAAGAGAGAGCAGATGCAAGCACAACTCCTTTCCTCTTTCACTCTCCTTCTAACTCCAGAATTAAACCCAACACTCAACCTCTACCTCACTCTCCTCCTATATATTGACATCATCTTCCTTCACATTTTACTCACATCCTAAATTAACTACATATTTCATTTGCATCATCATCTAAACACATTTTACATGGCTATTCCCCGTTCTTTAAAATTGATCCGCCTCTTAAAAAAAGCTTGGAGCACCCTTAAACAATCCAACGCTAGGAGAAACAAAAATCAAAAGAATAGAGCAACAGCAAGTTTACCAAGTGTACTGTCCCAAATTCAAAAGCTTGATACAATCTATGTCGAAACCGCGGCAGATATGGAGGTGGTGCAAAAACTTATCAATGCCCAGGAACCGTGGAAGGGCACCCACATTGTTGTGAAGACCAAACAAGATGCCACAACTGCAACTATTAAACAAAAGGCCAAAGAGCTTGACTTAGAAGTCATTGAAAGTGACGATTGGGACGACACAAAGTAAGTCTTTTTTTTTTCTTTTTTTTTTTTGGTGAGTATTTATAATTTTCATTTAGCTTAGTAAGTTATGAATATTTGCTCCTCAGGAAGAACCAAATGGGTTGTCACCCGCGTCTATATATGGTAACTTGTCAATGGGAGTGGCAAGTATATCTATTTCAAATTCGGAGATTGGGTTCCCCTGCGGTCGAGTCCATGGGAAGTGATCGCGTTGGCGATTGTGTGGCAAACACGTGGAGGGTTTTCGTATATGTTGTTTGATGATTGGGCGGTCTATGCTTGGTTTTATTATTGAAAAGATAATAAATAAAAAATAAAATACACATGACAACGTCTATTAATTAACGTAGCATGACACATCAGCTGTCACATAAGAAAATCAACTAATACAGTCAATATTATGTCTAAATAACATTACTCTTAAATTATTAATAAGTATTCTTCGTTGTGACAGCTGATGTCAGTGTGTCGTTACTTGAACATTCTACAAGCTTTATCCATATCCTCGTGAAATTGGTGTGAAGGCCAGGGCTATCTGATGTAATTTCCTTGTTTGTCTTGGGCATTTGGTTAGCCAAAAAGAAAATGAAATTGGTCGTGAGAAAACACATTCTCACTTGAGCTTTCGCGCAGTGGGTCAATAGTTCTTATTCAATGAGGAACTTTCAAATACACAAAAGTGTAATTTAGCATGGCACAACTCAGTAAGTTGGAACCAATCTCACAATGTAATTTCATGAAGTTTAGACAAGTAAAGGGATTGATTTCAACATGGTTGTTTGTGCCATTCACTGTCCTTTTGTCGGCTCTCGTTTAAGATTGGATTTCAAGTGATTATAGTAGAAGCTTTAAAAAAAATCAAATAGAATCAATCAAATACACCAACCCAAAATCGAACCAAATCAATTATTGTAATTGGTTTAGTTTTCAATTTTAAGGGTGAAACAGACACAAACAAACTGTGCCTACCCCAAATTCCCACATAATTTCCCAAATTTGTACAAATTGAAATCTTGAGTTGGACATAATTTCGGGTTACACTTAACTCAAATTTGGATTTGGCACTCTTGACTAGAGATGGTCTAACTAAGTTAACCAGCCTACATTGCCAAAGTAACGAGGCCTAGTTGGCTGGCCCAAATAATTTCTAGACCCAATTAAGGAAACTAGAACTGGACCGACAAGACTACCCGAAAAACCTGGTTTTACAATTTTACTAGGACTTGGAACCAAAAACCTGGTTTTACGGTTTTATTAGAAAGGGCATAACAGGAATTCGAGAGAAAAAACAAGTCCTTTCCCGTAATTTTTGAGTTGCGTAGCATATTCGTGTTCTCGGCCAAACCCTCGCCTATAAATTCCAGTTGACGAAGCCTCTTGAAACCCTCTCTAGCTCTCTAGTTGCTGCGTCGCTCTCTCCTCTCAAATCCCTAGTAAAGCTTGTTGGGGCGATCCGAGAGAAAGACTCTGCTGCAAACATGTTGGTTTACCAAGACCTCCTCACTGGTAATTTCCCCCGTTATTTTATTTTCCCCCTCTCTGTCTTAAATTAGGGTTTTAGTTTTGTTCATATTAGTTTTCAGGGATGATACGAAGTTAGATCTCTGTTAAATCTCCAAATTTTAGGTTAGGTTAGGGATCTGATTTTGTTCACTGGCGCCCAATTTTCACTACTGCCGTATTTGTCTTGTTGTTTCACAAATTTCTTGATCTATAGCTGCTGTATTTATTTTGTGTTGATTATGTGCAAGTTTTGTTTTATGTAATCAGAGCTACTGGGCTGCATGTTGTGTATATTTATAATTTTCATTTAGCTTAGTAAGTTATGAAAATTATAAATACTCACAAAAAAAAAAAAAAAAAAA